>NC_063216.1:8242186-8360855 GCF_020740725.1 Corvus hawaiiensis
AGCAGAATTGGTTCCAGGGAATACTGGAAGAGAAATAGGTAGCAGCACAAGTAGCCGCAGCTTGAACTTTCTGCTTCCGACTGCTAAAGTGAATCCGCAAACAAGCGAGTGCCACGCACGCTTCTCTTGCAGCCCGGGCCATTCGCACAGCAGCCTGCTGCTCTGCCTTCGTTCTTATGCTCTTCGTAGCAGGTCGCGCTTTCGTTTAGCTGGAGACGAACAGTCGTCTGCTTCCTCGCCCAGAGAGCACGGTGCTGGCAGCGAAAGCCTCCAGGCTGCTGCCTCTGCCCAAACACGCCTGGCCTCTGCACTTTCTCTCTCAGCGCTAGGTAGCAGCACATTCGGTCTGCGTGGTAGCCTGAATCTTAACGGAAAGCTTCTCAGCTAAGTCTCGCACAGAGAACAGTTTGAGGTCAACGAGCTTAGCCGGAGCTTACCCTCGACGCGTGGAAACCTGTATTTGCAGCACATCCTAGTGGTAGCCCTCTTTCCTTTCCAGCCTGCACAGCGCCGGCAGACGGCGGTGCTCTCTGCACCTGCCTTCTCACTTGCAAGTACCCAGCGCCAAGCTTACAGCCTTGCAGGAGCGAAGAGGCGGATAGGCGTCTCGCCCAGAAGAAGGTGCCAGGACCAAAAGATGGTCTTCCTTTCTGGGCTGCTCCTTGCCCGAATTGTGGTGCTGCGTTGAAGTCTTGCCAGCGAAAAGCTACTCCAGCAAGTGTTTCTCTCCAAACGCATTTCGCTGAGCGAGAGCTACACGGACAGTTTGCACTCGGTGAAAACAGCAAGAAAATGCTTGTCCGTCGAGCTGAAGGAAAATCCCTGCACAGCACACTGTGGCTGCGTGCAGTGTTCACGCTGAAGAGCGGCAAAGCTCCAAGCCATGGCTGGGCTTCCCTCTGTCCAGAGCACAGAAGGCGAAGAACCAAGCAGCTGGGCACCGGGCTCATGTACTCAGGGAGCCAATTTCAAATGTCCAGCCAAGAGCTGCTTCACAAGCACATGCAGCTGAGAATGCTCTGGCTGCTTCAGAAAGGAAGGCGCAGCCCTTGCACTCCTGGACACAAGCTGGCCAGCAGCAGGTTCCTAACCTTCCGTGCTGCAGAGTGCATGCAGCTGGAGCACAGCCAGGAGGAGGCGTCCAGAAAGAAGGCGTTCTTCAAGCCCCCCCCTCCTCCAGGCAGCCTTGAAAACTGAGCACAACAAACTGCGCCTCGGGGAGCTTCTTCTTTCCTCAGATAGATGGACCGTCCCCTTCTTCACTCTCGCAGCTCCCTTGCCCACTTGCAGCAGCTGCTGCCAAAGAAAAAGGCTCCAGGGGTAACAGCCTCTGCTGGGCTGAACCTTCCCCTTGCCTCACGTCAAGCACCAGAAACTGTCCTCTGCACTCTGTTTTTCCCTTCTCCACCGCATCTACACTGTCATCTCTGCATCTCCAAGCATGAAGCTAGCAGAATTGGTTCCCAGGAATACTGGAAGAGAAATAGGTAGCAGCACAAGTAGCCGCAGGTTGAACTTTCTGCTTCCGACTGCTAAAGTGAATCCGCAAACAAGCGAGTGCCACGCACGCTTCCTCTTGCAGCCCGGGCCATTCGCACAGCAGCCTGCTGCTCTGCCTTCGTTCTTATGCTCTTCGTAGCAGGTCGCGCTTTCGTTTAGCTGGAGACGAACAGTCGTCTGCTTCTCGCCCAGAGAGCACGGTGCTGGCAGCGAAAGCCTCCAGGCTGCTGCCTCTGCCCAAACACGCCTGGCCTCTGCACTTTCTCTCTCAGCGCTAGGTAGCAGCACATTCGGTCTGCGTGGTAGCCTGAATCTTAACGGAAAGCTTCTCAGCTAAGTCTCGCACAGAGAACAGTTTGAGGTCAACGAGCTTAGCCGGAGCTTACCCTCGGACGCGTGGAAACCTGTATTTGCAGCACATCCTAGTGTAGCCCTCTTTCCTTTCCAGCCTGCACAGCGCCGGCAGACGGCGGTGCTCTCTGCACCTGCCTTCTCACTTGCAAGTACCCAGCGCCAAGCTTACAGCCTTGCAGGGAGCGAAGAGGCGGATAGGCGTCTCGCCCAGAAGAAGGTGCCAGGACCAATAGATGGTCTTCCTTTCTCCTGCTCCTTGCCCGAATTGTGGTGCTGCGTTGAAGCAGTCTTGCCCAGCGAAAAGCTACTCCAGCAAGTGTTTCTCTCCAAACGCATTTCGCTGAGCGAGAGCTACACGGACAGTTTGCACTCGGTGAAACAGCAAGAAAATGCTTGTCCGTCGAGCTGAAGGAAAATCCCTGCACAGCACACTGTGGCTGCGTGCAGTGTTCACGCTGAAGAGCGGCAAAGCTCCAAGCCATGGCTGGGCTTCACTTCTGTCCAGAGCACAGAAGGCGAAGAACCAAGCAGCTGGGCACCGGGCTCATGTACTCAGGGGAGCCAATTTCAAATGTCCAGCCAAGAGCTGCTTCACAAGCACATGTCAGCTGAGAATGCTCTGGCTGCTTCAGAAAGGAAGGCGCAGCCCTTGCACTCCTGGACACAAGCTGGCCAGCAGCAGGTTCCTAAACCTTCCGTGCTGCAGAGTGCATGCAGCTGGAGCACAGCCAGGAGGAGGCGTCCAGAAAGAAGGCGTTCTTCAAGTCCCCCCCTCCTCCAGGCAGCCTTGAAACTGAGCACAACACACTGCGCCTCGGGGAGCTTCTTCTTTCCTCAGATAGATGGACCGTCCCCTTCTTCACTCTCGCAGCTCCCTTGCCCACTTGCAGCAGCTGCTGCCAAAGAAAAAGGCTCCAGGGGTAACAGCCTCTGCTGGGCTGAACCTTCCCCTTGCCTCACGTCAAGCACCAGAAACTGTCCTCTGCACTCTGTTTTCCCTTCTCCACCGCATCTACCACTGTCATCTCTGCATCTCCAAGCATGAAGCTAGCAGAATTGGTTCCAGGGAATACTGGAAGAGAAATAGGTAGCAGCACAAGTAGCCGCAGCTTGTAACTTTCTGCTTCCGACTGCTAAAGTGAATCCGCAAACAAGCGAGTGCCACGCACGCTTCCTCTTGCAGCCCGGGCGATTCGCACAGCAGCCTGCTGCTCTGCCTCGTTCTTATGCTCTTCGTAGCAGGTCGCGCTTTCGTTTAGCTGGAGACGAACAGTCGTCTGCTTCTCGCCCACAGAGCACGGTGCTGGCAGCGAAAGCCTCCAGGCTGCTGCCTCTGCCCAAACACGCCTGGCCTCTGCACTTTCTCTCTCAGCGCTAGGTAGCAGCACATTCGGTCTGCGTGGTAGCCTGAATCTTAACGGAAAGCTTCTCAGCTAAGTCTCGCACAGAGAACAGTTTGAGGTCAACGAGCTTAGCCGGAGCTTACCCTCGACGCGTGGAAACCTGTATTTGCAGCACATCCTAGTGGTAGCCCTCTTTCCTTTCCAGCCTGCACAGCGCCGGCAGACGGCGGTGCTCTCTGCACCTGCCTTCTCACTTGCAAGTACAGCGCCAAGCTTACAGCCTTGCAGGGAGCGAAGAGGCGGATAGGCGTCTCGCCCAGAAGAAGGTGCCAGGACCAAAAGATGGTCTTCCTTTCTGCTGCTCCTTGCCCGAATTGTGGTGCTGCGTTGAAAGTCTTGCCCAGCGAAAAGCTACTCCAGCAAGTGTTTCTCTCCAAACGCATTTCGCTGAGCGAGAGCTACACGGACAGTTTGCACTCGGTGAAACAGCAAGAAAATGCTTGTCCGTCGAGCTGAAGGAAAATCCCTGCACAGCACACTGTGGCTGCGTGCAGTGTTCACGCTGAAGAGCGGCAAAGCTCCAAGCCATGGCTGGGCTTCACTTCTGTCCAGAGCACAGAAGGCGAAGAACCAAGCAGCTGGGCACCGGGCTCATGTACTCAGGGGAGCCAATTTCAAATGTCCAGCCAAGAGCTGCTTCACAAGCACATGCAGCTGAGAATGCTCTGGCTGCTTCAGAAAGGAAGGCGCAGCCCTTGCACTCCTGGACACAAGCTGGCCAGCAGCAGGTTCCTAAACCTTCCGTGCTGCAGAGTGCATGCAGCTGGAGCACAGCCAGAAGGAGGCGTCCAGAAAGAAGGCGTTCTTCAAGCCCCCCCCTCCTCCAGGCAGCCTTGAAACTGAGCACAACACACTGCGCCTCGGGGAGCTTCTTCTTTCCTCAGATAGATGGACCGTCCCCTTCTTCACTCTCGCAGCTCCCTTGCCCACTTGCAGCAGCTGCTGCCAAAGGAAAAGGCTCCAGGGGTAACAGCCTCTGCTGGGCTGAACCTTCCCCTTGCCTCACGTCAAGCACCAGAAACTGTCCTCTGCACTCTGTTTTTCCCTTCTCCACCGCATCTACCACTGTCATCTCTGCATCTCCAAGCATGAAGCTAGCAGAATTGGTTCCAGGGAATACTGGAAGAGAAATAGGTAGCAGCACAAGTAGCCGCAGCTTGAACTTTCTGCTTCCGACTGCTAAAGTGAATCCGCAAACAAGCGAGTGCCACGCACGCTTCCTCTTGCAGCCCGGGCCATTCGCACAGCAGCCTGCTGCTCTGCCTTCGTTCTTATGCTCTTCGTAGCAGGTCGCGCTTTCGTTTAGCTGGAGACGAACAGTCGTCTGCTTCTCGCCCAGAGAGCACGGTGCTGGCAGCGAAAGCCTCCAGGCTGCTGCCTCTGCCCAAACACGCCTGGCCTCTGCACTTTCTCTCTCAGCGCTAGGTAGCAGCACATTCGGTCTGCGTGGTAGCCTGAATCTTAACGGAAAGCTTCTCAGCTAAGTCTCGCACAGAGAACAGTTTGAGGTCAACGAGCTTAGCCGGAGCTTACCCTCGACGCGTGGAAACCTGTATTTGCAGCACATCCTAGTGGTAGCCCTCTTTCCTTTCCAGCCTGCACAGCGCCGGCAGACGGCGGTGCTCTCTGCACCTGCCTTCTCACTTGCAAGTACCAGCGCCAAGCTTACAGCCTTGCAGGGAGCGAAGAGGCGGATAGGCGTCTCGCCCAGAAGAAGGTGCCAGGACCAAAAGATGGTCTTCCTTTCTGCTGCTCCTTGCCCGAATTGTGGTGCTGCGTTGAAAGTCTTGCCCAGCGAAAAGCTACTCCAGCAAGTGTTTCTCTCCAAACGCATTTCGCTGAGCGAGAGCTACACGGACAGTTTGCACTCGGTGAAACAGCAAGAAAATGCTTGTCCGTCGAGCTGAAGGAAAATCCCTGCACAGCACACTGTGGCTGCGTGCAGTGTTCACGCTGAAGAGCGGCAAAGCTCCAAGCCATGGCTGGGCTTCCCTTCTGTCCAGAGCACAGAAGGCGAAGAACCAAGCAGCTGGGCACCGGGCTCATGTACTCAGGGGAGCCAATTTCAAATGTCCAGCCAAGAGCTGCTTCACAAGCACATGCAGCTGAGAATGCTCTGGCTGCTTCAGAAAGGAAGGCGCAGCCCTTGCACTCCTGGACACAAGCTGGCCAGCAGCAGGTTCCTAAACCTTCCGTGCTGCAGAGTGCATGCAGCTGGAGCACAGCCAGGAGGAGGCGTCCAGAAAGAAGGCGTTCTTCAAGCCCCCCCCTCCTCCAGGCAGCCTTGAAACTGAGCACAACAAACTGCGCCTCGGGGAGCTTCTTCTTTCCTCAGATAGATGGACCGTCCCCTTCTTCACTCTCGCAGCTCCCTTGCCCACTTGCAGCAGCTGCTGCCAAAGAAAAAGGCTCCAGGGGTAACAGCCTCTGCTGGGCTGAACCTTCCCCTTGCCTCACGTCAAGCACCAGAAACTGTCCTCTGCACTCTGTTTTTCCCTTCTCCACCGCATCTACCACTGTCATCTCTGCATCTCCAAGCATGAAGCTAGCAGAATTGGTTCCAGGGAATACTGGAAGAGAAATAGGTAGCAGCACAAGTAGCCGCAGGTTGAACTTTCTGCTTCCGACTGCTAAAGTGAATCCGCAAACAAGCGAGTGCCACGCACGCTTCCTCTTGCAGCCCGGGCCATTCGCACAGCAGCCTGCTGCTCTGCCTTCGTTCTTATGCTCTTCGTAGCAGGTCGCGCTTTCGTTTAGCTGGAGACGAACAGTCGTCTGCTTCTCGCCCAGAGAGCACGGTGCTGGCAGCGAAAGCCTCCAGGCTGCTGCCTCTGCCCAAACACGCCTGGCCTCTGCACTTTCTCTCTCAGCGCTAGGTAGCAGCACATTCGGTCTGCGTGGTAGCCTGAATCTTAACGGAAAGCTTCTCAGCTAAGTCTCGCACAGAGAACAGTTTGAGGTCAACGAGCTTAGCCGGAGCTTACCCTCGACGCGTGGAAACCTGTATTTGCAGCACATCCTAGTGGTAGCCCTCTTTCCTTTCCAGCCTGCACAGCGCCGGCAGACGGCGGTGCTCTCTGCACCTGCCTTCTCACTTGCAAGTACCAGCGCCAAGCTTACAGCCTTGCAGGGAGCGAAGAGGCGGATAGGCGTCTCGCCCAGAAGAAGGTGCCAGGACCAAAAGATGGTCTTCCTTTCTCCTGCTCCTTGCCCGAATTGTGGTGCTGCGTTGAAAGTCTTGCCCAGCGAAAAGCTACTCCAGCAAGTGTTTCTCTCCAAACGCATTTCGCTGAGCGAGAGCTACACGGACAGTTTGCACTCGGTGAAACAGCAAGAAAATGCTTGTCCGTCGAGCTGAAGGAAAATCCCTGCACAGCACACTGTGGCTGCGTGCAGTGTTCACGCTGAAGAGCGGCAAAGCTCCAAGCCATGGCTGGGCTTCACTTCTGTCCAGAGCACAGAAGGCGAAGAACCAAGCAGCTGGGCACCGGGCTCATGTACTCAGGGGAGCCAATTTCAAATGTCCAGCCAAGAGCTGCTTCACAAGCACATGCAGCTGAGAATGCTCTGGCTGCTTCAGAAAGGAAGGCGCAGCCCTTGCACTCCTGGACACAAGCTGGCCAGCAGCAGGTTCCTAAACCTTGCGTGCTGCAGAGTGCATGCAGCTGGAGCACAGCCAGAAGGAGGCGTCCAGAAAGAAGGCGTTCTTCAAGTCCCCCCCTCCTCCAGGCAGCCTTGAAACTGAGCACAACAAACTGCGCCTCGGGGAGCTTCTTCTTTCCTCAGATAGATGGACCGTCCCCTTCTTCACTCTCGCAGCTCCCTTGCCCACTTGCAGCAGCTGCTGCCAAAGGAAAAGGCTCCAGGGGTAACAGCCTCTGCTGGGCTGAACCTTCCCCTTGCCTCACGTCAAGCACCAGAAACTGTCCTCTGCACTCTGTTTTTCCCTTCTCCACCGCATCTACCACTGTCATCTCTGCATCTCCAAGCATGAAGCTAGCAGAATTGGTTCCAGGGAATACTGGAAGAGAAATAGGTAGCAGCACAAGTAGCCGCAGGTTGAACTTTCTGCTTCCGACTGCTAAAGTGAATCCGCAAACAAGCGAGTGCCACGCACGCTTCCTCTTGCAGCCCGGGCCATTCGCACAGCAGCCTGCTGCTCTGCCTTCGTTCTTATGCTCTTCGTAGCAGGTCGCGCTTTCGTTTAGCTGGAGACGAACAGTCGTCTGCTTCTCGCCCAGAGAGCACGGTGCTGGCAGCGAAAGCCTCCAGGCTGCTGCCTCTGCCCAAACACGCCTGGCCTCTGCACTTTCTCTCTCAGCGCTAGGTAGCAGCACATTCGGTCTGCGTGGTAGCCTGAATCTTAACGGAAAGCTTCTCAGCTAAGTCTCGCACAGAGAACAGTTTGAGGTCAACGAGCTTAGCCGGAGCTTACCCTCGACGCGTGGAAACCTGTATTTGCAGCACATCCTAGTGGTAGCCCTCTTTCCTTTCCAGCCTGCACAGCGCCGGCAGACGGCGGTGCTCTCTGCACCTGCCTTCTCACTTGCAAGTACCAGCGCCAAGCTTACAGCCTTGCAGGGAGCGAAGAGGCGGATAGGCGTCTCGCCCAGAAGAAGGTGCCAGGACCAAAAGATGGTCTTCCTTTCTCCTGCTCCTTGCCCGAATTGTGGTGCTGCGTTGAAAGTCTTGCCCAGCGAAAAGCTACTCCAGCAAGTGTTTCTCTCCAAACGCATTTCGCTGAGCGAGAGCTACACGGACAGTTTGCACTCGGTGAAACAGCAAGAAAATGCTTGTCCGTCGAGCTGAAGGAAAATCCCTGCACAGCACACTGTGGCTGCGTGCAGTGTTCACGCTGAAGAGCGGCAAAGCTCCAAGCCATGGCTGGGCTTCACTTCTGTCCAGAGCACAGAAGGCGAAGAACCAAGCAGCTGGGCACCGGGCTCATGTACTCAGGGGAGCCAATTTCAAATGTCCAGCCAAGAGCTGCTTCACAAGCACATGCAGCTGAGAATGCTCTGGCTGCTTCAGAAAGGAAGGCGCAGCCCTTGCACTCCTGGACACAAGCTGGCCAGCAGCAGGTTCCTAAACCTTGCGTGCTGCAGAGTGCATGCAGCTGGAGCACAGCCAGAAGGAGGCGTCCAGAAAGAAGGCGTTCTTCAAGCCCCCCCCTCCTCCAGGCAGCCTTGAAACTGAGCACAACACACTGCGCCTCGGGGAGCTTCTTCTTTCCTCAGATAGATGGACCGTCCCCTTCTTCACTCTCGCAGCTCCCTTGCCCACTTGCAGCAGCTGCTGCCAAAGGAAAAGGCTCCAGGGGTAACAGCCTCTGCTGGGCTGAACCTTCCCCTTGCCTCACGTCAAGCACCAGAAACTGTCCTCTGCACTCTGTTTTTCCCTTCTCCACCGCATCTACCACTGTCATCTCTGCATCTCCAAGCATGAAGCTAGCAGAATTGGTTCCAGGGAATACTGGAAGAGAAATAGGTAGCAGCACAAGTAGCCGCAGCTTGAACTTTCTGCTTCCGACTGCTAAAGTGAATCCGCAAACAAGCGAGTGCCACGCACGCTTCCTCTTGCAGCCCGGGCCATTCGCACAGCAGCCTGCTGCTCTGCCTTCGTTCTTATGCTCTTCGTAGCAGGTCGCGCTTTCGTTTAGCTGGAGACGAACAGTCGTCTGCTTCTCGCCCAGAGAGCACGGTGCTGGCAGCGAAAGCCTCCAGGCTGCTGCCTCTGCCCAAACACGCCTGGCCTCTGCACTTTCTCTCTCAGCGCTAGGTAGCAGCACATTCGGTCTGCGTGGTAGCCTGAATCTTAACGGAAAGCTTCTCAGCTAAGTCTCGCACAGAGAACAGTTTGAGGTCAACGAGCTTAGCCGGAGCTTACCCTCGACGCGTGGAAACCTGTATTTGCAGCACATCCTAGTGGTAGCCCTCTTTCCTTTCCAGCCTGCACAGCGCCGGCAGACGGCGGTGCTCTCTGCACCTGCCTTCTCACTTGCAAGTACCAGCGCCAAGCTTACAGCCTTGCAGGGAGCGAAGAGGCGGATAGGCGTCTCGCCCAGAAGAAGGTGCCAGGACCAAAAGATGGTCTTCCTTTCTGCTGCTCCTTGCCCGAATTGTGGTGCTGCGTTGAAAGTCTTGCCCAGCGAAAAGCTACTCCAGCAAGTGTTTCTCTCCAAACGCATTTCGCTGAGCGAGAGCTACACGGACAGTTTGCACTCGGTGAAACAGCAAGAAAATGCTTGTCCGTCGAGCTGAAGGAAAATCCCTGCACAGCACACTGTGGCTGCGTGCAGTGTTCACGCTGAAGAGCGGCAAAGCTCCAAGCCATGGCTGGGCTTCACTTCTGTCCAGAGCACAGAAGGCGAAGAACCAAGCAGCTGGGCACCGGGCTCATGTACTCAGGGGAGCCAATTTCAAATGTCCAGCCAAGAGCTGCTTCACAAGCACATGCAGCTGAGAATGCTCTGGCTGCTTCAGAAAGGAAGGCGCAGCCCTTGCACTCCTGGACACAAGCTGGCCAGCAGCAGGTTCCTAAACCTTCCGTGCTGCAGAGTGCATGCAGCTGGAGCACAGCCAGAAGGAGGCGTCCAGAAAGAAGGCGTTCTTCAAGCCCCCCCCTCCTCCAGGCAGCCTTGAAACTGAGCACAACACACTGCGCCTCGGGGAGCTTCTTCTTTCCTCAGCTAGATGGACCGTCCCCTTCTTCACTCTCGCAGCTCCCTTGCCCACTTGCAGCAGCTGCTGCCAAAGGAAAAGGCTCCAGGGGTAACAGCCTCTGCTGGGCTGAACCTTCCCCTTGCCTCACGTCAAGCACCAGAAACTGTCCTCTGCACTCTGTTTTTCCCTTCTCCACCGCATCTACCACTGTCATCTCTGCATCTCCAAGCATGAAGCTAGCAGAATTGGTTCCAGGGAATACTGGAAGAGAAATAGGTAGCAGCACAAGTAGCCGCAGCTTGAACTTTCTGCTTCCGACTGCTAAAGTGAATCCGCAAACAAGCGAGTGCCACGCACGCTTCCTCTTGCAGCCCGGGCCATTCGCACAGCAGCCTGCTGCTCTGCCTTCGTTCTTATGCTCTTCGTAGCAGGTCGCGCTTTCGTTTAGCTGGAGACGAACAGTCGTCTGCTTCTCGCCCAGAGAGCACGGTGCTGGCAGCGAAAGCCTCCAGGCTGCTGCCTCTGCCCAAACACGCCTGGCCTCTGCACTTTCTCTCTCAGCGCTAGGTAGCAGCACATTCGGTCTGCGTGGTAGCCTGAATCTTAACGGAAAGCTTCTCAGCTAAGTCTCGCACAGAGAACAGTTTGAGGTCAACGAGCTTAGCCGGAGCTTACCCTCGACGCGTGGAAACCTGTATTTGCAGCACATCCTAGTGGTAGCCCTCTTTCCTTTCCAGCCTGCACAGCGCCGGCAGACGGCGGTGCTCTCTGCACCTGCCTTCTCACTTGCAAGTACCAGCGCCAAGCTTACAGCCTTGCAGGGAGCGAAGAGGCGGATAGGCGTCTCGCCCAGAAGAAGGTGCCAGGACCAAAAGATGGTCTTCCTTTCTGCTGCTCCTTGCCCGAATTGTGGTGCTGCGTTGAAAGTCTTGCCCAGCGAAAAGCTACTCCAGCAAGTGTTTCTCTCCAAACGCATTTCGCTGAGCGAGAGCTACACGGACAGTTTGCACTCGGTGAAACAGCAAGAAAATGCTTGTCCGTCGAGCTGAAGGAAAATCCCTGCACAGCACACTGTGGCTGCGTGCAGTGTTCACGCTGAAGAGCGGCAAAGCTCCAAGCCATGGCTGGGCTTCCCTTCTGTCCAGAGCACAGAAGGCGAAGAACCAAGCAGCTGGGCACCGGGCTCATGTACTCAGGGGAGCCAATTTCAAATGTCCAGCCAAGAGCTGCTTCACAAGCACATGCAGCTGAGAATGCTCTGGCTGCTTCAGAAAGGAAGGCGCAGCCCTTGCACTCCTGGACACAAGCTGGCCAGCAGCAGGTTCCTAAACCTTCCGTGCTGCAGAGTGCATGCAGCTGGAGCACAGCCAGGAGGAGGCGTCCAGAAAGAAGGCGTTCTTCAAGCCCCCCCCTCCTCCAGGCAGCCTTGAAACTGAGCACAACAAACTGCGCCTCGGGGAGCTTCTTCTTTCCTCAGATAGATGGACCGTCCCCTTCTTCACTCTCGCAGCTCCCTTGCCCACTTGCAGCAGCTGCTGCCAAAGAAAAAGGCTCCAGGGGTAACAGCCTCTGCTGGGCTGAACCTTCCCCTTGCCTCACGTCAAGCACCAGAAACTGTCCTCTGCACTCTGTTTTTCCCTTCTCCACCGCATCTACCACTGTCATCTCTGCATCTCCAAGCATGAAGCTAGCAGAATTGGTTCCAGGGAATACTGGAAGAGAAATAGGTAGCAGCACAAGTAGCCGCAGGTTGAACTTTCTGCTTCCGACTGCTAAAGTGAATCCGCAAACAAGCGAGTGCCACGCACGCTTCCTCTTGCAGCCCGGGCCATTCGCACAGCAGCCTGCTGCTCTGCCTTCGTTCTTATGCTCTTCGTAGCAGGTCGCGCTTTCGTTTAGCTGGAGACGAACAGTCGTCTGCTTCTCGCCCAGAGAGCACGGTGCTGGCAGCGAAAGCCTCCAGGCTGCTGCCTCTGCCCAAACACGCCTGGCCTCTGCACTTTCTCTCTCAGCGCTAGGTAGCAGCACATTCGGTCTGCGTGGTAGCCTGAATCTTAACGGAAAGCTTCTCAGCTAAGTCTCGCACAGAGAACAGTTTGAGGTCAACGAGCTTAGCCGGAGCTTACCCTCGACGCGTGCAAACCTGTATTTGCAGCACATCCTAGTGGTAGCCCTCTTTCCTTTCCAGCCTGCACAGCGCCGGCAGACGGCGGTGCTCTCTGCACCTGCCTTCTCACTTGCAAGTACCAGCGCCAAGCTTACAGCCTTGCAGGGAGCGAAGAGGCGGATAGGCGTCTCGCCCAGAAGAAGGTGCCAGGACCAAAAGATGGTCTTCCTTTCTCCTGCTCCTTGCCCGAATTGTGGTGCTGCGTTGAAAGTCTTGCCCAGCGAAAAGCTACTCCAGCAAGTGTTTCTCTCCAAACGCATTTCGCTGAGCGAGAGCTACACGGACAGTTTGCACTCGGTGAAACAGCAAGAAAATGCTTGTCCGTCGAGCTGAAGGAAAATCCCTGCACAGCACACTGTGGCTGCGTGCAGTGTTCACGCTGAAGAGCGGCAAAGCTCCAAGCCATGGCTGGGCTTCACTTCTGTCCAGAGCACAGAAGGCGAAGAACCAAGCAGCTGGGCACCGGGCTCATGTACTCAGGGGAGCCAATTTCAAATGTCCAGCCAAGAGCTGCTTCACAAGCACATGCAGCTGAGAATGCTCTGGCTGCTTCAGAAAGGAAGGCGCAGCCCTTGCACTCCTGGACACAAGCTGGCCAGCAGCAGGTTCCTAAACCTTGCGTGCTGCAGAGTGCATGCAGCTGGAGCACAGCCAGGAGGAGGCGTCCAGAAAGAAGGCGTTCTTCAAGTCCCCCCCTCCTCCAGGCAGCCTTGAAACTGAGCACAACACACTGCGCCTCGGGGAGCTTCTTCTTTCCTCAGCTAGATGGACCGTCCCCTTCTTCACTCTCGCAGCTCCCTTGCCCACTTGCAGCAGCTGCTGCCAAAGGAAAAGGCTCCAGGGGTAACAGCCTCTGCTGGGCTGAACCTTCCCCTTGCCTCACGTCAAGCACCAGAAACTGTCCTCTGCACTCTGTTTTTCCCTTCTCCACCGCATCTACCACTGTCATCTCTGCATCTCCAAGCATGAAGCTAGCAGAATTGGTTCCAGGGAATACTGGAAGAGAAATAGGTAGCAGCACAAGTAGCCGCAGGTTGAACTTTCTGCTTCCGACTGCTAAAGTGAATCCGCAAACAAGCGAGTGCCACGCACGCTTCCTCTTGCAGCCCGGGCGATTCGCACAGCAGCCTGCTGCTCTGCCTTCGTTCTTATGCTCTTCGTAGCAGGTCGCGCTTTCGTTTAGCTGGAGACGAACAGTCGTCTGCTTCTCGCCCAGAGAGCACGGTGCTGGCAGCGAAAGCCTCCAGGCTGCTGCCTCTGCCCAAACACGCCTGGCCTCTGCACTTTCTCTCTCAGCGCTAGGTAGCAGCACATTCGGTCTGCGTGGTAGCCTGAATCTTAACGGAAAGCTTCTCAGCTAAGTCTCGCACAGAGAACAGTTTGAGGTCAACGAGCTTAGCCGGAGCTTACCCTCGACGCGTGCAAACCTGTATTTGCAGCACATCCTAGTGGTAGCCCTCTTTCCTTTCCAGCCTGCACAGCGCCGGCAGACGGCGGTGCTCTCTGCACCTGCCTTCTCACTTGCAAGTACCAGCGCCAAGCTTACAGCCTTGCAGGGAGCGAAGAGGCGGATAGGCGTCTCGCCCAGAAGAAGGTGCCAGGACCAAAAGATGGTCTTCCTTTCTGCTGCTCCTTGCCCGAATTGTGGTGCTGCGTTGAAAGTCTTGCCCAGCGAAAAGCTACTCCAGCAAGTGTTTCTCTCCAAACGCATTTCGCTGAGCGAGAGCTACACGGACAGTTTGCACTCGGTGAAACAGCAAGAAAATGCTTGTCCGTCGAGCTGAAGGAAAATCCCTGCACAGCACACTGTGGCTGCGTGCAGTGTTCACGCTGAAGAGCGGCAAAGCTCCAAGCCATGGCTGGGCTTCACTTCTGTCCAGAGCACAGAAGGCGAAGAACCAAGCAGCTGGGCACCGGGCTCATGTACTCAGGGGAGCCAATTTCAAATGTCCAGCCAAGAGCTGCTTCACAAGCACATGCAGCTGAGAATGCTCTGGCTGCTTCAGAAAGGAAGGCGCAGCCCTTGCACTCCTGGACACAAGCTGGCCAGCAGCAGGTTCCTAAACCTTCCGTGCTGCAGAGTGCATGCAGCTGGAGCACAGCCAGGAGGAGGCGTCCAGAAAGAAGGCGTTCTTCAAGTCCCCCCCTCCTCCAGGCAGCCTTGAAACTGAGCACAACACACTGCGCCTCGGGGAGCTTCTTCTTTCCTCAGCTAGATGGACCGTCCCCTTCTTCACTCTCGCAGCTCCCTTGCCCACTTGCAGCAGCTGCTGCCAAAGAAAAAGGCTCCAGGGGTAACAGCCTCTGCTGGGCTGAACCTTCCCCTTGCCTCACGTCAAGCACCAGAAACTGTCCTCTGCACTCTGTTTTTCCCTTCTCCACCGCATCTACCACTGTCATCTCTGCATCTCCAAGCATGAAGCTAGCAGAATTGGTTCCAGGGAATACTGGAAGAGAAATAGGTAGCAGCACAAGTAGCCGCAGCTTGAACTTTCTGCTTCCGACTGCTAAAGTGAATCCGCAAACAAGCGAGTGCCACGCACGCTTCCTCTTGCAGCCCGGGCCATTCGCACAGCAGCCTGCTGCTCTGCCTTCGTTCTTATGCTCTTCGTAGCAGGTCGCGCTTTCGTTTAGCTGGAGACGAACAGTCGTCTGCTTCTCGCCCAGAGAGCACGGTGCTGGCAGCGAAAGCCTCCAGGCTGCTGCCTCTGCCCAAACACGCCTGGCCTCTGCACTTTCTCTCTCAGCGCTAGGTAGCAGCACATTCGGTCTGCGTGGTAGCCTGAATCTTAACGGAAAGCTTCTCAGCTAAGTCTCGCACAGAGAACAGTTTGAGGTCAACGAGCTTAGCCGGAGCTTACCCTCGACGCGTGGAAACCTGTATTTGCAGCACATCCTAGTGGTAGCCCTCTTTCCTTTCCAGCCTGCACAGCGCCGGCAGACGGCGGTGCTCTCTGCACCTGCCTTCTCACTTGCAAGTACCAGCGCCAAGCTTACAGCCTTGCAGGGAGCGAAGAGGCGGATAGGCGTCTCGCCCAGAAGAAGGTGCCAGGACCAAAAGATGGTCTTCCTTTCTGCTGCTCCTTGCCCGAATTGTGGTGCTGCGTTGAAAGTCTTGCCCAGCGAAAAGCTACTCCAGCAAGTGTTTCTCTCCAAACGCATTTCGCTGAGCGAGAGCTACACGGACAGTTTGCACTCGGTGAAACAGCAAGAAAATGCTTGTCCGTCGAGCTGAAGGAAAATCCCTGCACAGCACACTGTGGCTGCGTGCAGTGTTCACGCTGAAGAGCGGCAAAGCTCCAAGCCATGGCTGGGCTTCACTTCTGTCCAGAGCACAGAAGGCGAAGAACCAAGCAGCTGGGCACCGGGCTCATGTACTCAGGGGAGCCAATTTCAAATGTCCAGCCAAGAGCTGCTTCACAAGCACATGCAGCTGAGAATGCTCTGGCTGCTTCAGAAAGGAAGGCGCAGCCCTTGCACTCCTGGACACAAGCTGGCCAGCAGCAGGTTCCTAAACCTTGCGTGCTGCAGAGTGCATGCAGCTGGAGCACAGCCAGAAGGAGGCGTCCAGAAAGAAGGCGTTCTTCAAGCCCCCCCCTCCTCCAGGCAGCCTTGAAACTGAGCACAACAAACTGCGCCTCGGGGAGCTTCTTCTTTCCTCAGATAGATGGACCGTCCCCTTCTTCACTCTCGCAGCTCCCTTGCCCACTTGCAGCAGCTGCTGCCAAAGGAAAAGGCTCCAGGGGTAACAGCCTCTGCTGGGCTGAACCTTCCCCTTGCCTCACGTCAAGCACCAGAAACTGTCCTCTGCACTCTGTTTTTCCCTTCTCCACCGCATCTACCACTGTCATCTCTGCATCTCCAAGCATGAAGCTAGCAGAATTGGTTCCAGGGAATACTGGAAGAGAAATAGGTAGCAGCACAAGTAGCCGCAGCTTGAACTTTCTGCTTCCGACTGCTAAAGTGAATCCGCAAACAAGCGAGTGCCACGCACGCTTCCTCTTGCAGCCCGGGCCATTCGCACAGCAGCCTGCTGCTCTGCCTTCGTTCTTATGCTCTTCGTAGCAGGTCGCGCTTTCGTTTAGCTGGAGACGAACAGTCGTCTGCTTCTCGCCCAGAGAGCACGGTGCTGGCAGCGAAAGCCTCCAGGCTGCTGCCTCTGCCCAAACACGCCTGGCCTCTGCACTTTCTCTCTCAGCGCTAGGTAGCAGCACATTCGGTCTGCGTGGTAGCCTGAATCTTAACGGAAAGCTTCTCAGCTAAGTCTCGCACAGAGAACAGTTTGAGGTCAACGAGCTTAGCCGGAGCTTACCCTCGACGCGTGGAAACCTGTATTTGCAGCACATCCTAGTGGTAGCCCTCTTTCCTTTCCAGCCTGCACAGCGCCGGCAGACGGCGGTGCTCTCTGCACCTGCCTTCTCACTTGCAAGTACCAGCGCCAAGCTTACAGCCTTGCAGGGAGCGAAGAGGCGGATAGGCGTCTCGCCCAGAAGAAGGTGCCAGGACCAAAAGATGGTCTTCCTTTCTGCTGCTCCTTGCCCGAATTGTGGTGCTGCGTTGAAAGTCTTGCCCAGCGAAAAGCTACTCCAGCAAGTGTTTCTCTCCAAACGCATTTCGCTGAGCGAGAGCTACACGGACAGTTTGCACTCGGTGAAACAGCAAGAAAATGCTTGTCCGTCGAGCTGAAGGAAAATCCCTGCACAGCACACTGTGGCTGCGTGCAGTGTTCACGCTGAAGAGCGGCAAAGCTCCAAGCCATGGCTGGGCTTCACTTCTGTCCAGAGCACAGAAGGCGAAGAACCAAGCAGCTGGGCACCGGGCTCATGTACTCAGGGGAGCCAATTTCAAATGTCCAGCCAAGAGCTGCTTCACAAGCACATGCAGCTGAGAATGCTCTGGCTGCTTCAGAAAGGAAGGCGCAGCCCTTGCACTCCTGGACACAAGCTGGCCAGCAGCAGGTTCCTAAACCTTGCGTGCTGCAGAGTGCATGCAGCTGGAGCACAGCCAGGAGGAGGCGTCCAGAAAGAAGGCGTTCTTCAAGTCCCCCCCTCCTCCAGGCAGCCTTGAAACTGAGCACAACACACTGCGCCTCGGGGAGCTTCTTCTTTCCTCAGATAGATGGACCGTCCCCTTCTTCACTCTCGCAGCTCCCTTGCCCACTTGCAGCAGCTGCTGCCAAAGAAAAAGGCTCCAGGGGTAACAGCCTCTGCTGGGCTGAACCTTCCCCTTGCCTCACGTCAAGCACCAGAAACTGTCCTCTGCACTCTGTTTTTCCCTTCTCCACCGCATCTACCACTGTCATCTCTGCATCTCCAAGCATGAAGCTAGCAGAATTGGTTCCAGGGAATACTGGAAGAGAAATAGGTAGCAGCACAAGTAGCCGCAGGTTGAACTTTCTGCTTCCGACTGCTAAAGTGAATCCGCAAACAAGCGAGTGCCACGCACGCTTCCTCTTGCAGCCCGGGCCATTCGCACAGCAGCCTGCTGCTCTGCCTTCGTTCTTATGCTCTTCGTAGCAGGTCGCGCTTTCGTTTAGCTGGAGACGAACAGTCGTCTGCTTCTCGCCCAGAGAGCACGGTGCTGGCAGCGAAAGCCTCCAGGCTGCTGCCTCTGCCCAAACACGCCTGGCCTCTGCACTTTCTCTCTCAGCGCTAGGTAGCAGCACATTCGGTCTGCGTGGTAGCCTGAATCTTAACGGAAAGCTTCTCAGCTAAGTCTCGCACAGAGAACAGTTTGAGGTCAACGAGCTTAGCCGGAGCTTACCCTCGACGCGTGGAAACCTGTATTTGCAGCACATCCTAGTGGTAGCCCTCTTTCCTTTCCAGCCTGCACAGCGCCGGCAGACGGCGGTGCTCTCTGCACCTGCCTTCTCACTTGCAAGTACCAGCGCCAAGCTTACAGCCTTGCAGGGAGCGAAGAGGCGGATAGGCGTCTCGCCCAGAAGAAGGTGCCAGGACCAAAAGATGGTCTTCCTTTCTGCTGCTCCTTGCCCGAATTGTGGTGCTGCGTTGAAAGTCTTGCCCAGCGAAAAGCTACTCCAGCAAGTGTTTCTCTCCAAACGCATTTCGCTGAGCGAGAGCTACACGGACAGTTTGCACTCGGTGAAACAGCAAGAAAATGCTTGTCCGTC
The DNA here is from genome assembly GCF_020740725.1 of Corvus hawaiiensis. Taxonomy (NCBI): domain Eukaryota; kingdom Metazoa; phylum Chordata; class Aves; order Passeriformes; family Corvidae; genus Corvus; species Corvus hawaiiensis. Next base: position 8,260,403 of record NC_063216.1, read on the forward strand.
GAGCTGAAGGAAAATCCCTGCACAGCACACTGTGGCTGCGTGCAGTGTTCACGCTGAAGAGCGGCAAAGCTCCAAGCCATGGCTGGGCTTCACTTCTGTCCAGAGCACAGAAGGCGAAGAACCAAGCAGCTGGGCACCGGGCTCATGTACTCAGGGGAGCCAATTTCAAATGTCCAGCCAAGAGCTGCTTCACAAGCACATGCAGCTGAGAATGCTCTGGCTGCTTCAGAAAGGAAGGCGCAGCCCTTGCACTCCTGGACACAAGCTGGCCAGCAGCAGGTTCCTAAACCTTCCGTGCTGCAGAGTGCATGCAGCTGGAGCACAGCCAGGAGGAGGCGTCCAGAAAGAAGGCGTTCTTCAAGCCCCCCCCTCCTCCAGGCAGCCTTGAAACTGAGCACAACAAACTGCGCCTCGGGGAGCTTCTTCTTTCCTCAGATAGATGGACCGTCCCCTTCTTCACTCTCGCAGCTCCCTTGCCCACTTGCAGCAGCTGCTGCCAAAGAAAAAGGCTCCAGGGGTAACAGCCTCTGCTGGGCTGAACCTTCCCCTTGCCTCACGTCAAGCACCAGAAACTGTCCTCTGCACTCTGTTTTTCCCTTCTCCACCGCATCTACCACTGTCATCTCTGCATCTCCAAGCATGAAGCTAGCAGAATTGGTTCCAGGGAATACTGGAAGAGAAATAGGTAGCAGCACAAGTAGCCGCAGGTTGAACTTTCTGCTTCCGACTGCTAAAGTGAATCCGCAAACAAGCGAGTGCCACGCACGCTTCCTCTTGCAGCCCGGGCCATTCGCACAGCAGCCTGCTGCTCTGCCTTCGTTCTTATGCTCTTCGTAGCAGGTCGCGCTTTCGTTTAGCTGGAGACGAACAGTCGTCTGCTTCTCGCCCAGAGAGCACGGTGCTGGCAGCGAAAGCCTCCAGGCTGCTGCCTCTGCCCAAACACGCCTGGCCTCTGCACTTTCTCTCTCAGCGCTAGGTAGCAGCACATTCGGTCTGCGTGGTAGCCTGAATCTTAACGGAAAGCTTCTCAGCTAAGTCTCGCACAGAGAACAGTTTGAGGTCAACGAGCTTAGCCGGAGCTTACCCTCGACGCGTGGAAACCTGTATTTGCAGCACATCCTAGTGGTAGCCCTCTTTCCTTTCCAGCCTGCACAGCGCCGGCAGACGGCGGTGCTCTCTGCACCTGCCTTCTCACTTGCAAGTACCAGCGCCAAGCTTACAGCCTTGCAGGGAGCGAAGAGGCGGATAGGCGTCTCGCCCAGAAGAAGGTGCCAGGACCAAAAGATGGTCTTCCTTTCTCCTGCTCCTTGCCCGAATTGTGGTGCTGCGTTGAAAGTCTTGCCCAGCGAAAAGCTACTCCAGCAAGTGTTTCTCTCCAAACGCATTTCGCTGAGCGAGAGCTACACGGACAGTTTGCACTCGGTGAAACAGCAAGAAAATGCTTGTCCGTCGAGCTGAAGGAAAATCCCTGCACAGCACACTGTGGCTGCGTGCAGTGTTCACGCTGAAGAGCGGCAAAGCTCCAAGCCATGGCTGGGCTTCACTTCTGTCCAGAGCACAGAAGGCGAAGAACCAAGCAGCTGGGCACCGGGCTCATGTACTCAGGGGAGCCAATTTCAAATGTCCAGCCAAGAGCTGCTTCACAAGCACATGCAGCTGAGAATGCTCTGGCTGCTTCAGAAAGGAAGGCGCAGCCCTTGCACTCCTGGACACAAGCTGGCCAGCAGCAGGTTCCTAAACCTTCCGTGCTGCAGAGTGCATGCAGCTGGAGCACAGCCAGGAGGAGGCGTCCAGAAAGAAGGCGTTCTTCAAGTCCCCCCCTCCTCCAGGCAGCCTTGAAACTGAGCACAACACACTGCGCCTCGGGGAGCTTCTTCTTTCCTCAGCTAGATGGACCGTCCCCTTCTTCACTCTCGCAGCTCCCTTGCCCACTTGCAGCAGCTGCTGCCAAAGGAAAAGGCTCCAGGGGTAACAGCCTCTGCTGGGCTGAACCTTCCCCTTGCCTCACGTCAAGCACCAGAAACTGTCCTCTGCACTCTGTTTTTCCCTTCTCCACCGCATCTACCACTGTCATCTCTGCATCTCCAAGCATGAAGCTAGCAGAATTGGTTCCAGGGAATACTGGAAGAGAAATAGGTAGCAGCACAAGTAGCCGCAGGTTGAACTTTCTGCTTCCGACTGCTAAAGTGAATCCGCAAACAAGCGAGTGCCACGCACGCTTCCTCTTGCAGCCCGGGCCATTCGCACAGCAGCCTGCTGCTCTGCCTTCGTTCTTATGCTCTTCGTAGCAGGTCGCGCTTTCGTTTAGCTGGAGACGAACAGTCGTCTGCTTCTCGCCCAGAGAGCACGGTGCTGGCAGCGAAAGCCTCCAGGCTGCTGCCTCTGCCCAAACACGCCTGGCCTCTGCACTTTCTCTCTCAGCGCTAGGTAGCAGCACATTCGGTCTGCGTGGTAGCCTGAATCTTAACGGAAAGCTTCTCAGCTAAGTCTCGCACAGAGAACAGTTTGAGGTCAACGAGCTTAGCCGGAGCTTACCCTCGACGCGTGGAAACCTGTATTTGCAGCACATCCTAGTGGTAGCCCTCTTTCCTTTCCAGCCTGCACAGCGCCGGCAGACGGCGGTGCTCTCTGCACCTGCCTTCTCACTTGCAAGTACCAGCGCCAAGCTTACAGCCTTGCAGGGAGCGAAGAGGCGGATAGGCGTCTCGCCCAGAAGAAGGTGCCAGGACCAAAAGATGGTCTTCCTTTCTCCTGCTCCTTGCCCGAATTGTGGTGCTGCGTTGAAAGTCTTGCCCAGCGAAAAGCTACTCCAGCAAGTGTTTCTCTCCAAACGCATTTCGCTGAGCGAGAGCTACACGGACAGTTTGCACTCGGTGAAACAGCAAGAAAATGCTTGTCCGTCGAGCTGAAGGAAAATCCCTGCACAGCACACTGTGGCTGCGTGCAGTGTTCACGCTGAAGAGCGGCAAAGCTCCAAGCCATGGCTGGGCTTCACTTCTGTCCAGAGCACAGAAGGCGAAGAACCAAGCAGCTGGGCACCGGGCTCATGTACTCAGGGGAGCCAATTTCAAATGTCCAGCCAAGAGCTGCTTCACAAGCACATGCAGCTGAGAATGCTCTGGCTGCTTCAGAAAGGAAGGCGCAGCCCTTGCACTCCTGGACACAAGCTGGCCAGCAGCAGGTTCCTAAACCTTGCGTGCTGCAGAGTGCATGCAGCTGGAGCACAGCCAGGAGGAGGCGTCCAGAAAGAAGGCGTTCTTCAAGTCCCCCCCTCCTCCAGGCAGCCTTGAAACTGAGCACAACACACTGCGCCTCGGGGAGCTTCTTCTTTCCTCAGCTAGATGGACCGTCCCCTTCTTCACTCTCGCAGCTCCCTTGCCCACTTGCAGCAGCTGCTGCCAAAGGAAAAGGCTCCAGGGGTAACAGCCTCTGCTGGGCTGAACCTTCCCCTTGCCTCACGTCAAGCACCAGAAACTGTCCTCTGCACTCTGTTTTTCCCTTCTCCACCGCATCTACCACTGTCATCTCTGCATCTCCAAGCATGAAGCTAGCAGAATTGGTTCCAGGGAATACTGGAAGAGAAATAGGTAGCAGCACAAGTAGCCGCAGGTTGAACTTTCTGCTTCCGACTGCTAAAGTGAATCCGCAAACAAGCGAGTGCCACGCACGCTTCCTCTTGCAGCCTGGGCCATTCGCACAGCAGCCTGCTGCTCTGCCTTCGTTCTTATGCTCTTCGTAGCAGGTCGCGCTTTCGTTTAGCTGGAGACGAACAGTCGTCTGCTTCTCGCCCAGAGAGCACGGTGCTGGCAGCGAAAGCCTCCAGGCTGCTGCCTCTGCCCAAACACGCCTGGCCTCTGCACTTTCTCTCTCAGCGCTAGGTAGCAGCACATTCGGTCTGCGTGGTAGCCTGAATCTTAACGGAAAGCTTCTCAGCTAAGTCTCGCACAGAGAACAGTTTGAGGTCAACGAGCTTAGCCGGAGCTTACCCTCGACGCGTGGAAACCTGTATTTGCAGCACATCCTAGTGGTAGCCCTCTTTCCTTTCCAGCCTGCACAGCGCCGGCAGACGGCGGTGCTCTCTGCACCTGCCTTCTCACTTGCAAGTACAAGCGCCAAGCTTACAGCCTTGCAGGGAGCGAAGAGGCGGATAGGCGTCTCGCCCAGAAGAAGGTGCCAGGACCAAAAGATGGTCTTCCTTTCTGCTGCTCCTTGCCCGAATTGTGGTGCTGCGTTGAAAGTCTTGCCCAGCGAAAAGCTACTCCAGCAAGTGTTTCTCTCCAAACGCATTTCGCTGAGCGAGAGCTACACGGACAGTTTGCACTCGGTGAAACAGCAAGAAAATGCTTGTCCGTCGAGCTGAAGGAAAATCCCTGCACAGCACACTGTGGCTGCGTGCAGTGTTCACGCTGAAGAGCGGCAAAGCTCCAAGCCATGGCTGGGCTTCACTTCTGTCCAGAGCACAGAAGGCGAAGAACCAAGCAGCTGGGCACCGGGCTCATGTACTCAGGGGAGCCAATTTCAAATGTCCAGCCAAGAGCTGCTTCACAAGCACATGCAGCTGAGAATGCTCTGGCTGCTTCAGAAAGGAAGGCGCAGCCCTTGCACTCCTGGACACAAGCTGGCCAGCAGCAGGTTCCTAAACCTTGCGTGCTGCAGAGTGCATGCAGCTGGAGCACAGCCAGGAGGAGGCGTCCAGAAAGAAGGCGTTCTTCAAGTCCCCCCCCCCTCCAGGCAGCCTTGAAACTGAGCACAACACACTGCGCCTCGGGGAGCTTCTTCTTTCCTCAGCTAGATGGACCGTCCCCTTCTTCACTCTCGCAGCTCCCTTGCCCACTTGCAGCAGCTGCTGCCAAAGAAAAAGGCTCCAGGGGTAACAGCCTCTGCTGGGCTGAACCTTCCCCTTGCCTCACGTCAAGCACCAGAAACTGTCCTCTGCACTCTGTTTTTCCCTTCTCCACCGCATCTACCACTGTCATCTCTGCATCTCCAAGCATGAAGCTAGCAGAATTGGTTCCAGGGAATACTGGAAGAGAAATAGGTAGCAGCACAAGTAGCCGCAGGTTGAACTTTCTGCTTCCGACTGCTAAAGTGAATCCGCAAACAAGCGAGTGCCACGCACGCTTCCTCTTGCAGCCCGGGCCATTCGCACAGCAGCCTGCTGCTCTGCCTTCGTTCTTATGCTCTTCGTAGCAGGTCGCGCTTTCGTTTAGCTGGAGACGAACAGTCGTCTGCTTCTCGCCCAGAGAGCACGGTGCTGGCAGCGAAAGCCTCCAGGCTGCTGCCTCTGCCCAAACACGCCTGGCCTCTGCACTTTCTCTCTCAGCGCTAGGTAGCAGCACATTCGGTCTGCGTGGTAGCCTGAATCTTAACGGAAAGCTTCTCAGCTAAGTCTCGCACAGAGAACAGTTTGAGGTCAACGAGCTTAGCCGGAGCTTACCCTCGACGCGTGGAAACCTGTATTTGCAGCACATCCTAGTGGTAGCCCTCTTTCCTTTCCAGCCTGCACAGCGCCGGCAGACGGCGGTGCTCTCTGCACCTGCCTTCTCACTTGCAAGTACCAGCGCCAAGCTTACAGCCTTGCAGGGAGCGAAGAGGCGGATAGGCGTCTCGCCCAGAAGAAGGTGCCAGGACCAAAAGATGGTCTTCCTTTCTCCTGCTCCTTGCCCGAATTGTGGTGCTGCGTTGAAAGTCTTGCCCAGCGAAAAGCTACTCCAGCAAGTGTTTCTCTCCAAACGCATTTCGCTGAGCGAGAGCTACATGGACAGTTTGCACTCGGTGAAACAGCAAGAAAATGCTTGTCCGTCGAGCTGAAGGAAAATCCCTGCACAGCACACTGTGGCTGCGTGCAGTGTTCACGCTGAAGAGCGGCAAAGCTCCAAGCCATGGCTGGGCTTCACTTCTGTCCAGAGCACAGAAGGCGAAGAACCAAGCAGCTGGGCACCGGGCTCATGTACTCAGGGGAGCCAATTTCAAATGTCCAGCCAAGAGCTGCTTCACAAGCACATGCAGCTGAGAATGCTCTGGCTGCTTCAGAAAGGAAGGCGCAGCCCTTGCACTCCTGGACACAAGCTGGCCAGCAGCAGGTTCCTAAACCTTGCGTGCTGCAGAGTGCATGCAGCTGGAGCACAGCCAGAAGGAGGCGTCCAGAAAGAAGGCGTTCTTCAAGCCCCCCCCTCCTCCAGGCAGCCTTGAAACTGAGCACAACACACTGCGCCTCGGGGAGCTTCTTCTTTCCTCAGCTAGATGGACCGTCCCCTTCTTCACTCTCGCAGCTCCCTTGCCCACTTGCAGCAGCTGCTGCCAAAGGAAAAGGCTCCAGGGGTAACAGCCTCTGCTGGGCTGAACCTTCCCCTTGCCTCACGTCAAGCACCAGAAACTGTCCTCTGCACTCTGTTTTTCCCTTCTCCACCGCATCTACCACTGTCATCTCTGCATCTCCAAGCATGAAGCTAGCAGAATTGGTTCCAGGGAATACTGGAAGAGAAATAGGTAGCAGCACAAGTAGCCGCAGCTTGAACTTTCTGCTTCCGACTGCTAAAGTGAATCCGCAAACAAGCGAGTGCCACGCACGCTTCCTCTTGCAGCCCGGGCCATTCGCACAGCAGCCTGCTGCTCTGCCTTCGTTCTTATGCTCTTCGTAGCAGGTCGCGCTTTCGTTTAGCTGGAGACGAACAGTCGTCTGCTTCTCGCCCAGAGAGCACGGTGCTGGCAGCGAAAGCCTCCAGGCTGCTGCCTCTGCCCAAACACGCCTGGCCTCTGCACTTTCTCTCTCAGCGCTAGGTAGCAGCACATTCGGTCTGCGTGGTAGCCTGAATCTTAACGGAAAGCTTCTCAGCTAAGTCTCGCACAGAGAACAGTTTGAGGTCAACGAGCTTAGCCGGAGCTTACCCTCGACGCGTGGAAACCTGTATTTGCAGCACATCCTAGTGGTAGCCCTCTTTCCTTTCCAGCCTGCACAGCGCCGGCAGACGGCGGTGCTCTCTGCACCTGCCTTCTCACTTGCAAGTACCAGCGCCAAGCTTACAGCCTTGCAGGGAGCGAAGAGGCGGATAGGCGTCTCGCCCAGAAGAAGGTGCCAGGACCAAAAGATGGTCTTCCTTTCTGCTGCTCCTTGCCCGAATTGTGGTGCTGCGTTGAAAGTCTTGCCCAGCGAAAAGCTACTCCAGCAAGTGTTTCTCTCCAAACGCATTTCGCTGAGCGAGAGCTACACGGACAGTTTGCACTCGGTGAAACAGCAAGAAAATGCTTGTCCGTCGAGCTGAAGGAAAATCCCTGCACAGCACACTGTGGCTGCGTGCAGTGTTCACGCTGAAGAGCGGCAAAGCTCCAAGCCATGGCTGGGCTTCACTTCTGTCCAGAGCACAGAAGGCGAAGAACCAAGCAGCTGGGCACCGGGCTCATGTACTCAGGGGAGCCAATTTCAAATGTCCAGCCAAGAGCTGCTTCACAAGCACATGCAGCTGAGAATGCTCTGGCTGCTTCAGAAAGGAAGGCGCAGCCCTTGCACTCCTGGACACAAGCTGGCCAGCAGCAGGTTCCTAAACCTTGCGTGCTGCAGAGTGCATGCAGCTGGAGCACAGCCAGAAGGAGGCGTCCAGAAAGAAGGCGTTCTTCAAGCCCCCCCCTCCTCCAGGCAGCCTTGAAACTGAGCACAACAAACTGCGCCTCGGGGAGCTTCTTCTTTCCTCAGCTAGATGGACCGTCCCCTTCTTCACTCTCGCAGCTCCCTTGCCCACTTGCAGCAGCTGCTGCCAAAGGAAAAGGCTCCAGGGGTAACAGCCTCTGCTGGGCTGAACCTTCCCCTTGCCTCACGTCAAGCACCAGAAACTGTCCTCTGCACTCTGTTTTTCCCTTCTCCACCGCATCTACCACTGTCATCTCTGCATCTCCAAGCATGAAGCTAGCAGAATTGGTTCCAGGGAATACTGGAAGAGAAATAGGTAGCAGCACAAGTAGCCGCAGCTTGAACTTTCTGCTTCCGACTGCTAAAGTGAATCCGCAAACAAGCGAGTGCCACGCACGCTTCCTCTTGCAGCCCGGGCCATTCGCACAGCAGCCTGCTGCTCTGCCTTCGTTCTTATGCTCTTCGTAGCAGGTCGCGCTTTCGTTTAGCTGGAGACGAACAGTCGTCTGCTTCTCGCCCAGAGAGCACGGTGCTGGCAGCGAAAGCCTCCAGGCTGCTGCCTCTGCCCAAACACGCCTGGCCTCTGCACTTTCTCTCTCAGCGCTAGGTAGCAGCACATTCGGTCTGCGTGGTAGCCTGAATCTTAACGGAAAGCTTCTCAGCTAAGTCTCGCACAGAGAACAGTTTGAGGTCAACGAGCTTAGCCGGAGCTTACCCTCGACGCGTGGAAACCTGTATTTGCAGCACATCCTAGTGGTAGCCCTCTTTCCTTTCCAGCCTGCACAGCGCCGGCAGACGGCGGTGCTCTCTGCACCTGCCTTCTCACTTGCAAGTACCAGCGCCAAGCTTACAGCCTTGCAGGGAGCGAAGAGGCGGATAGGCGTCTCGCCCAGAAGAAGGTGCCAGGACCAAAAGATGGTCTTCCTTTCTGCTGCTCCTTGCCCGAATTGTGGTGCTGCGTTGAAAGTCTTGCCCAGCGAAAAGCTACTCCAGCAAGTGTTTCTCTCCAAACGCATTTCGCTGAGCGAGAGCTACACGGACAGTTTGCACTCGGTGAAACAGCAAGAAAATGCTTGTCCGTCGAGCTGAAGGAAAATCCCTGCACAGCACACTGTGGCTGCGTGCAGTGTTCACGCTGAAGAGCGGCAAAGCTCCAAGCCATGGCTGGGCTTCACTTCTGTCCAGAGCACAGAAGGCGAAGAACCAAGCAGCTGGGCACCGGGCTCATGTACTCAGGGGAGCCAATTTCAAATGTCCAGCCAAGAGCTGCTTCACAAGCACATGCAGCTGAGAATGCTCTGGCTGCTTCAGAAAGGAAGGCGCAGCCCTTGCACTCCTGGACACAAGCTGGCCAGCAGCAGGTTCCTAAACCTTGCGTGCTGCAGAGTGCATGCAGCTGGAGCACAGCCAGAAGGAGGCGTCCAGAAAGAAGGCGTTCTTCAAGCCCCCCCCTCCTCCAGGCAGCCTTGAAACTGAGCACAACACACTGCGCCTCGGGGAGCTTCTTCTTTCCTCAGCTAGATGGACCGTCCCCTTCTTCACTCTCGCAGCTCCCTTGCCCACTTGCAGCAGCTGCTGCCAAAGGAAAAGGCTCCAGGGGTAACAGCCTCTGCTGGGCTGAACCTTCCCCTTGCCTCACGTCAAGCACCAGAAACTGTCCTCTGCACTCTGTTTTTCCCTTCTCCACCGCATCTACCACTGTCATCTCTGCATCTCCAAGCATGAAGCTAGCAGAATTGGTTCCAGGGAATACTGGAAGAGAAATAGGTAGCAGCACAAGTAGCCGCAGGTTGAACTTTCTGCTTCCGACTGCTAAAGTGAATCCGCAAACAAGCGAGTGCCACGCACGCTTCCTCTTGCAGCCCGGGCCATTCGCACAGCAGCCTGCTGCTCTGCCTTCGTTCTTATGCTCTTCGTAGCAGGTCGCGCTTTCGTTTAGCTGGAGACGAACAGTCGTCTGCTTCTCGCCCAGAGAGCACGGTGCTGGCAGCGAAAGCCTCCAGGCTGCTGCCTCTGCCCAAACACGCCTGGCCTCTGCACTTTCTCTCTCAGCGCTAGGTAGCAGCACATTCGGTCTGCGTGGTAGCCTGAATCTTAACGGAAAGCTTCTCAGCTAAGTCTCGCACAGAGAACAGTTTGAGGTCAACGAGCTTAGCCGGAGCTTACCCTCGACGCGTGGAAACCTGTATTTGCAGCACATCCTAGTGGTAGCCCTCTTTCCTTTCCAGCCTGCACAGCGCCGGCAGACGGCGGTGCTCTCTGCACCTGCCTTCTCACTTGCAAGTACCAGCGCCAAGCTTACAGCCTTGCAGGGAGCGAAGAGGCGGATAGGCGTCTCGCCCAGAAGAAGGTGCCAGGACCAAAAGATGGTCTTCCTTTCTGCTGCTCCTTGCCCGAATTGTGGTGCTGCGTTGAAAGTCTTGCCCAGCGAAAAGCTACTCCAGCAAGTGTTTCTCTCCAAACGCATTTCGCTGAGCGAGAGCTACACGGACAGTTTGCACTCGGTGAAACAGCAAGAAAATGCTTGTCCGTCGAGCTGAAGGAAAATCCCTGCACAGCACACTGTGGCTGCGTGCAGTGTTCACGCTGAAGAGCGGCAAAGCTCCAAGCCATGGCTGGGCTTCCCTTCTGTCCAGAGCACAGAAGGCGAAGAACCAAGCAGCTGGGCACCGGGCTCATGTACTCAGGGGAGCCAATTTCAAATGTCCAGCCAAGAGCTGCTTCACAAGCACATGCAGCTGAGAATGCTCTGGCTGCTTCAGAAAGGAAGGCGCAGCCCTTGCACTCCTGGACACAAGCTGGCCAGCAGCAGGTTCCTAAACCTTGCGTGCTGCAGAGTGCATGCAGCTGGAGCACAGCCAGGAGGAGGCGTCCAGAAAGAAGGCGTTCTTCAAGTCCCCCCCTCCTCCAGGCAGCCTTGAAACTGAGCACAACACACTGCGCCTCGGGGAGCTTCTTCTTTCCTCAGATAGATGGACCGTCCCCTTCTTCACTCTCGCAGCTCCCTTGCCCACTTGCAGCAGCTGCTGCCAAAGGAAAAGGCTCCAGGGGTAACAGCCTCTGCTGGGCTGAACCTTCCCCTTGCCTCACGTCAAGCACCAGAAACTGTCCTCTGCACTCTGTTTTTCCCTTCTCCACCGCATCTACCACTGTCATCTCTGCATCTCCAAGCATGAAGCTAGCAGAATTGGTTCCAGGGAATACTGGAAGAGAAACAGGTAGCAGCACAAGTAGCCGCAGCTTGAACTTTCTGCTTCCGACTGCTAAAGTGAATCTGCAAACAAGCGAGTGCCACGCACGCTTCCTCTTGCAGCCCGGGCCATTCGCACAGCAGCCTGCTGCTCTGCCTTCGTTCTTATGCTCTTCGTAGCAGGTCGCGCTTTCGTTTAGCTGGAGACGAACAGTCGTCTGCTTCTCGCCCACAGAGCACGGTGCTGGCAGCGAAAGCCTCCAGGCTGCTGCCTCTGCCCAAACACGCCTGGCCTCTGCACTTTCTCTCTCAGCGCTAGGTAGCAGCACATTCGGTCTGCGTGGTAGCCTGAATCTTAACGGAAAGCTTCTCAGCTAAGTCTCGCACAGAGAACAGTTTGAGGTCAACGAGCTTAGCCGGAGCTTACCCTCGACGCGTGGAAACCTGTATTTGCAGCACATCCTAGTGGTAGCCCTCTTTCCTTTCCAGCCTGCACAGCGCCGGCAGACGGCGGTGCTCTCTGCACCTGCCTTCTCACTTGCAAGTACCAGCGCCAAGCTTACAGCCTTGCAGGGAGCGAAGAGGCGGATAGGCGTCTCGCCCAGAAGAAGGTGCCAGGACCAAAAGATGGTCTTCCTTTCTGCTGCTCCTTGCCCGAATTGTGGTGCTGCGTTGAAAGTCTTGCCCAGCGAAAAGCTACTCCAGCAAGTGTTTCTCTCCAAACGCATTTCGCTGAGCGAGAGCTACACGGACAGTTTGCACTCGGTGAAACAGCAAGAAAATGCTTGTCCGTCGAGCTGAAGGAAAATCCCTGCACAGCACACTGTGGCTGCGTGCAGTGTTCACGCTGAAGAGCGGCAAAGCTCCAAGCCATGGCTGGGCTTCACTTCTGTCCAGAGCACAGAAGGCGAAGAACCAAGCAGCTGGGCACCGGGCTCATGTACTCAGGGGAGCCAATTTCAAATGTCCAGCCAAGAGCTGCTTCACAAGCACATGCAGCTGAGAATGCTCTGGCTGCTTCAGAAAGGAAGGCGCAGCCCTTGCACTCCTGGACACAAGCTGGCCAGCAGCAGGTTCCTAAACCTTGCGTGCTGCAGAGTGCATGCAGCTGGAGCACAGCCAGAAGGAGGCGTCCAGAAAGAAGGCGTTCTTCAAGCCCCCCCCTCCTCCAGGCAGCCTTGAAACTGAGCACAACACACTGCGCCTCGGGGAGCTTCTTCTTTCCTCAGCTAGATGGACCGTCCCCTTCTTCACTCTCGCAGCTCCCTTGCCCACTTGCAGCAGCTGCTGCCAAAGGAAAAGGCTCCAGGGGTAACAGCCTCTGCTGGGCTGAACCTTCCCCTTGCCTCACGTCAAGCACCAGAAACTGTCCTCTGCACTCTGTTTTTCCCTTCTCCACCGCATCTACCACTGTCATCTCTGCATCTCCAAGCATGAAGCTAGCAGAATTGGTTCCAGGGAATACTGGAAGAGAAATAGGTAGCAGCACAAGTAGCCGCAGCTTGAACTTTCTGCTTCCGACTGCTAAAGTGAATCCGCAAACAAGCGAGTGCCACGCACGCTTCCTCTTGCAGCCCGGGCCATTCGCACAGCAGCCTGCTGCTCTGCCTTCGTTCTTATGCTCTTCGTAGCAGGTCGCGCTTTCGTTTAGCTGGAGACGAACAGTCGTCTGCTTCTCGCCCAGAGAGCACGGTGCTGGCAGCGAAAGCCTCCAGGCTGCTGCCTCTGCCCAAACACGCCTGGCCTCTGCACTTTCTCTCTCAGCGCTAGGTAGCAGCACATTCGGTCTGCGTGGTAGCCTGAATCTTAACGGAAAGCTTCTCAGCTAAGTCTCGCACAGAGAACAGTTTGAGGTCAACGAGCTTAGCCGGAGCTTACCCTCGACGCGTGGAAACCTGTATTTGCAGCACATCCTAGTGGTAGCCCTCTTTCCTTTCCAGCCTGCACAGCGCCGGCAGACGGCGGTGCTCTCTGCACCTGCCTTCTCACTTGCAAGTACCAGCGCCAAGCTTACAGCCTTGCAGGGAGCGAAGAGGCGGATAGGCGTCTCGCCCAGAAGAAGGTGCCAGGACCAAAAGATGGTCTTCCTTTCTGCTGCTCCTTGCCCGAATTGTGGTGCTGCGTTGAAAGTCTTGCCCAGCGAAAAGCTACTCCAGCAAGTGTTTCTCTCCAAACGCATTTCGCTGAGCGAGAGCTACACGGACAGTTTGCACTCGGTGAAACAGCAAGAAAATGCTTGTCCGTCGAGCTGAAGGAAAATCCCTGCACAGCACACTGTGGCTGCGTGCAGTGTTCACGCTGAAGAGCGGCAAAGCTCCAAGCCATGGCTGGGCTTCCCTTCTGTCCAGAGCACAGAAGGCGAAGAACCAAGCAGCTGGGCACCGGGCTCATGTACTCAGGGGAGCCAATTTCAAATGTCCAGCCAAGAGCTGCTTCACAAGCACATGCAGCTGAGAATGCTCTGGCTGCTTCAGAAAGGAAGGCGCAGCCCTTGCACTCCTGGACACAAGCTGGCCAGCAGCAGGTTCCTAAACCTTGCGTGCTGCAGAGTGCATGCAGCTGGAGCACAGCCAGGAGGAGGCGTCCAGAAAGAAGGCGTTCTTCAAGTCCCCCCCTCCTCCAGGCAGCCTTGAAACTGAGCACAACACACTGCGCCTCGGGGAGCTTCTTCTTTCCTCAGATAGATGGACCGTCCCCTTCTTCACTCTCGCAGCTCCCTTGCCCACTTGCAGCAGCTGCTGCCAAAGGAAAAGGCTCCAGGGGTAACAGCCTCTGCTGGGCTGAACCTTCCCCTTGCCTCACGTCAAGCACCAGAAACTGTCCTCTGCACTCTGTTTTTCCCTTCTCCACCGCATCTACCACTGTCATCTCTGCATCTCCAAGCATGAAGCTAGCAGAATTGGTTCCAGGGAATACTGGAAGAGAAATAGGTAGCAGCACAAGTAGCCGCAGCTTGAACTTTCTGCTTCCGACTGCTAAAGTGAATCTGCAAACAAGCGAGTGCCACGCACGCTTCCTCTTGCAGCCCGGGCCATTCGCACAGCAGCCTGCTGCTCTGCCTTCGTTCTTATGCTCTTCGTAGCAGGTCGCGCTTTCGTTTAGCTGGAGACGAACAGTCGTCTGCTTCTCGCCCAGAGAGCACGGTGCTGGCAGCGAAAGCCTCCAGGCTGCTGCCTCTGCCCAAACACGCCTGGCCTCTGCACTTTCTCTCTCAGCGCTAGGTAGCAGCACATTCGGTCTGCGTGGTAGCCTGAATCTTAACGGAAAGCTTCTCAGCTAAGTCTCGCACAGAGAACAGTTTGAGGTCAACGAGCTTAGCCGGAGCTTACCCTCGACGCGTGGAAACCTGTATTTGCAGCACATCCTAGTGGTAGCCCTCTTTCCTTTCCAGCCTGCACAGCGCCGGCAGACGGCGGTGCTCTCTGCACCTGCCTTCTCACTTGCAAGTACCAGCGCCAAGCTTACAGCCTTGCAGGGAGCGAAGAGGCGGATAGGCGTCTCGCCCAGAAGAAGGTGCCAGGACCAAAAGATGGTCTTCCTTTCTGCTGCTCCTTGCCCGAATTGTGGTGCTGCGTTGAAAGTCTTGCCCAGCGAAAAGCTACTCCAGCAAGTGTTTCTCTCCAAACGCATTTCGCTGAGCGAGAGCTACACGGACAGTTTGCACTCGGTGAAACAGCAAGAAAATGCTTGTCCGTCGAGCTGAAGGAAAATCCCTGCACAGCACACTGTGGCTGCGTGCAGTGTTCACGCTGAAGAGCGGCAAAGCTCCAAGCCATGGCTGGGCTTCACTTCTGTCCAGAGCACAGAAGGCGAAGAACCAAGCAGCTGGGCACCGGGCTCATGTACTCAGGGGAGCCAATTTCAAATGTCCAGCCAAGAGCTGCTTCACAAGCACATGCAGCTGAGAATGCTCTGGCTGCTTCAGAAAGGAAGGCGCAGCCCTTGCACTCCTGGACACAAGCTGGCCAGCAGCAGGTTCCTAAACCTTCCGTGCTGCAGAGTGCATGCAGCTGGAGCACAGCCAGGAGGAGGCGTCCAGAAAGAAGGCGTTCTTCAAGTCCCCCCCTCCTCCAGGCAGCCTTGAAACTGAGCACAACAAACTGCGCCTCGGGGAGCTTCTTCTTTCCTCAGATAGATGGACCGTCCCCTTCTTCACTCTCGCAGCTCCCTTGCCCACTTGCAGCAGCTGCTGCCAAAGGAAAAGGCTCCAGGGGTAACAGCCTCTGCTGGGCTGAACCTTCCCCTTGCCTCACGTCAAGCACCAGAAACTGTCCTCTGCACTCTGTTTTTCCCTTCTCCACCGCATCTACCACTGTCATCTCTGCATCTCCAAGCATGAAGCTAGCAGAATTGGTTCCAGGGAATACTGGAAGAGAAATAGGTAGCAGCACAAGTAGCCGCAGCTTGAACTTTCTGCTTCCGACTGCTAAAGTGAATCCGCAAACAAGCGAGTGCCACGCACGCTTCCTCTTGCAGCCTGGGCCATTCGCACAGCAGCCTGCTGCTCTGCCTTCGTTCTTATGCTCTTCGTAGCAGGTCGCGCTTTCGTTTAGCTGGAGACGAACAGTCGTCTGCTTCTCGCCCAGAGAGCACGGTGCTGGCAGCGAAAGCCTCCAGGCTGCTGCCTCTGCCCAAACACGCCTGGCCTCTGCACTTTCTCTCTCAGCGCTACGTAGCAGCACATTCGGTCTGCGTGGTAGCCTGAATCTTAACGGAAAGCTTCTCAGCTAAGTCTCGCACAGAGAACAGTTTGAGGTCAACGAGCTTAGCCGGAGCTTACCCTCGACGCGTGGAAACCTGTATTTGCAGCACATCCTAGTGGTAGCCCTCTTTCCTTTCCAGCCTGCACAGCGCCGGCAGACGGCGGTGCTCTCTGCACCTGCCTTCTCACTTGCAAGTACCAGCGCCAAGCTTACAGCCTTGCAGGGAGCGAAGAGGCGGATAGGCGTCTCGCCCAGAAGAAGGTGCCAGGACCAAAAGATGGTCTTCCTTTCTGCTGCTCCTTGCCCGAATTGTGGTGCTGCGTTGAAAGTCTTGCCCAGCGAAAAGCTACTCCAGCAAGTGTTTCTCTCCAAACGCATTTCGCTGAGCGAGAGCTACACGGACAGTTTGCACTCGGTGAAACAGCAAGAAAATGCTTGTCCGTCGAGCTGAAGGAAAATCCCTGCACAGCACACTGTGGCTGCGTGCAGTGTTCACGCTGAAGAGCGGCAAAGCTCCAAGCCATGGCTGGGCTTCACTTCTGTCCAGAGCACAGAAGGCGAAGAACCAAGCAGCTGGGCACCGGGCTCATGTACTCAGGGGAGCCAATTTCAAATGTCCAGCCAAGAGCTGCTTCACAAGCACATGCAGCTGAGAATGCTCTGGCTGCTTCAGAAAGGAAGGCGCAGCCCTTGCACTCCTGGACACAAGCTGGCCAGCAGCAGGTTCCTAAACCTTGCGTGCTGCAGAGTGCATGCAGCTGGAGCACAGCCAGGAGGAGGCGTCCAGAAAGAAGGCGTTCTTCAAGTCCCCCCCTCCTCCAGGCAGCCTTGAAACTGAGCACAACACACTGCGCCTCGGGGAGCTTCTTCTTTCCTCAGCTAGATGGACCGTCCCCTTCTTCACTCTCGCAGCTCCCTTGCCCACTTGCAGCAGCTGCTGCCAAAGAAAAAGGCTCCAGGGGTAACAGCCTCTGCTGGGCTGAACCTTCCCCTTGCCTCACGTCAAGCACCAGAAACTGTCCTCTGCACTCTGTTTTTCCCTTCTCCACCGCATCTACCACTGTCATCTCTGCATCTCCAAGCATGAAGCTAGCAGAATTGGTCCCAGGGAATACTGGAAGAGAAATAGGTAGCAGCACAAGTAGCCGCAGGTTGAACTTTCTGCTTCCGACTGCTAAAGTGAATCCGCAAACAAGCGAGTGCCACGCACGCTTCCTTTTGCAGCCCGGGCCATTCGCACAGCAGCCTGCTGCTCTGCCTTCGTTCTTATGCTCTTCGTAGCAGGTCGCGCTTTCGTTTAGCTGGAGACGAACAGTCGTCTGCTTCTCGCCCAGAGAGCACGGTGCTGGCAGCGAAAGCCTCCAGGCTGCTGCCTCTGCCCAAACACGCCTGGCCTCTGCACTTTCTCTCTCAGCGCTAGGTAGCAGCACATTCGGTCTGCGTGGTAGCCTGAATCTTAACGGAAAGCTTCTCAGCTAAGTCTCGCACAGAGAACAGTTTGAGGTCAACGAGCTTAGCCGGAGCTTACCCTCGACGCGTGGAAACCTGTATTTGCAGCACATCCTAGTGGTAGCCCTCTTTCCTTTCCAGCCTGCACAGCGCCGGCAGACGGCGGTGCTCTCTGCACCTGCCTTCTCACTTGCAAGTACCAGCGCCAAGCTTACAGCCTTGCAGGGAGCGAAGAGGCGGATAGGCGTCTCGCCCAGAAGAAGGTGCCAGGACCAAAAGATGGTCTTCCTTTCTGCTGCTCCTTGCCCGAATTGTGGTGCTGTGTTGAAAGTCTTGCCCAGCGAAAAGCTACTCCAGCAAGTGTTTCTCTCCAAACGCATTTCGCTGAGCGAGAGCTACACGGACAGTTTGCACTCGGTGAAACAGCAAGAAAATGCTTGTCCGTCGAGCTGAAGGAAAATCCCTGCACAGCACACTGTGGCTGCGTGCAGTGTTCACGCTGAAGAGCGGCAAAGCTCCAAGCCATGGCTGGGCTTCACTTCTGTCCAGAGCACAGAAGGCGAAGAACCAAGCAGCTGGGCACCGGGCTCATGTACTCAGGGGAGCCAATTTCAAATGTCCAGCCAAGAGCTGCTTCACAAGCACATGCAGCTGAGAATGCTCTGGCTGCTTCAGAAAGGAAGGCGCAGCCCTTGCACTCCTGGACACAAGCTGGCCAGCAGCAGGTTCCTAAACCTTGCGTGCTGCAGAGTGCATGCAGCTGGAGCACAGCCAGGAGGAGGCGTCCAGAAAGAAGGCGTTCTTCAAGTCCCCCCCTCCTCCAGGCAGCCTTGAAACTGAGCACAACACACTGCGCCTCGGGGAGCTTCTTCTTTCCTCAGATAGATGGACCGTCCCCTTCTTCACTCTCGCAGCTCCCTTGCCCACTTGCAGCAGCTGCTGCCAAAGGAAAAGGCTCCAGGGGTAACAGCCTCTGCTGGGCTGAACCTTCCCCTTGCCTCACGTCAAGCACCAGAAACTGTCCTCTGCACTCTGTTTTTCCCTTCTCCACCGCATCTACCACTGTCATCTCTGCATCTCCAAGCATGAAGCTAGCAGAATTGGTTCCAGGGAATACTGGAAGAGAAATAGGTAGCAGCACAAGTAGCCGCAGGTTGAACTTTCTGCTTCCGACTGCTAAAGTGAATCTGCAAACAAGCGAGTGCCACGCACGCTTCCTCTTGCAGCCCGGGCCATTCGCACAGCAGCCTGCTGCTCTGCCTTCGTTCTTATGCTCTTCGTAGCAGGTCGCGCTTTCGTTTAGCTGGAGACGAACAGTCGTCTGCTTCTCGCCCAGAGAGCACGGTGCTGGCAGCGAAAGCCTCCAGGCTGCTGCCTCTGCCCAAACACGCCTGGCCTCTGCACTTTCTCTCTCAGCGCTAGGTAGCAGCACATTCGGTCTGCGTGGTAGCCTGAATCTTAACGGAAAGCTTCTCAGCTAAGTCTCGCACAGAGAACAGTTTGAGGTCAACGAGCTTAGCCGGAGCTTACCCTCGACGCGTGGAAACCTGTATTTGCAGCACATCCTAGTGGTAGCCCTCTTTCCTTTCCAGCCTGCACAGCGCCGGCAGACGGCGGTGCTCTCTGCACCTGCCTTCTCACTTGCAAGTACCAGCGCCAAGCTTACAGCCTTGCAGGGAGCGAAGAGGCGGATAGGCGTCTCGCCCAGAAGAAGGTGCCAGGACCAAAAGATGGTCTTCCTTTCTCCTGCTCCTTGCCCGAATTGTGGTGCTGCGTTGAAAGTCTTGCCCAGCGAAAAGCTACTCCAGCAAGTGTTTCTCTCCAAACGCATTTCGCTGAGCGAGAGCTACACGGACAGTTTGCACTCGGTGAAACAGCAAGAAAATGCTTGTCCGTCGAGCTGAAGGAAAATCCCTGCACAGCACACTGTGGCTGCGTGCAGTGTTCACGCTGAAGAGCGGCAAAGCTCCAAGCCATGGCTGGGCTTCACTTCTGTCCAGAGCACAGAAGGCGAAGAACCAAGCAGCTGGGCACCGGGCTCATGTACTCAGGGGAGCCAATTTCAAATGTCCAGCCAAGAGCTGCTTCACAAGCACATGCAGCTGAGAATGCTCTGGCTGCTTCAGAAAGGAAGGCGCAGCCCTTGCACTCCTGGACACAAGCTGGCCAGCAGCAGGTTCCTAAACCTTGCGTGCTGCAGAGTGCATGCAGCTGGAGCACAGCCAGGAGGAGGCGTCCAGAAAGAAGGCGTTCTTCAAGTCCCCCCCTCCTCCAGGCAGCCTTGAAACTGAGCACAACACACTGCGCCTCGGGGAGCTTCTTCTTTCCTCAGCTAGATGGACCGTCCCCTTCTTCACTCTCGCAGCTCCCTTGCCCACTTGCAGCAGCTGCTGCCAAAGGAAAAGGCTCCAGGGGTAACAGCCTCTGCTGGGCTGAACCTTCCCCTTGCCTCACGTCAAGCACCAGAAACTGTCCTCTGCACTCTGTTTTTCCCTTCTCCACCGCATCTACCACTGTCATCTCTGCATCTCCAAGCATGAAGCTAGCAGAATTGGTTCCAGGGAATACTGGAAGAGAAATAGGTAGCAGCACAAGTAGCCGCAGCTTGAACTTTCTGCTTCCGACTGCTAAAGTGAATCCGCAAACAAGCGAGTGCCACGCACGCTTCCTCTTGCAGCCCGGGCCATTCGCACAGCAGCCTGCTGCTCTGCCTTCGTTCTTATGCTCTTCGTAGCAGGTCGCGCTTTCGTTTAGCTGGAGACGAACAGTCGTCTGCTTCTCGCCCAGAGAGCACGGTGCTGGCAGCGAAAGCCTCCAGGCTGCTGCCTCTGCCCAAACACGCCTGGCCTCTGCACTTTCTCTCTCAGCGCTAGGTAGCAGCACATTCGGTCTGCGTGGTAGCCTGAATCTTAACGGAAAGCTTCTCAGCTAAGTCTCGCACAGAGAACAGTTTGAGGTCAACGAGCTTAGCCGGAGCTTACCCTCGACGCGTGGAAACCTGTATTTGCAGCACATCCTAGTGGTAGCCCTCTTTCCTTTCCAGCCTGCACAGCGCCGGCAGACGGCGGTGCTCTCTGCACCTGCCTTCTCACTTGCAAGTACCAGCGCCAAGCTTACAGCCTTGCAGGGAGCGAAGAGGCGGATAGGCGTCTCGCCCAGAAGAAGGTGCCAGGACCAAAAGATGGTCTTCCTTTCTGCTGCTCCTTGCCCGAATTGTGGTGCTGCGTTGAAAGTCTTGCCCAGCGAAAAGCTACTCCAGCAAGTGTTTCTCTCCAAACGCATTTCGCTGAGCGAGAGCTACACGGACAGTTTGCACTCGGTGAAACAGCAAGAAAATGCTTGTCCGTCGAGCTGAAGGAAAATCCCTGCACAGCACACTGTGGCTGCGTGCAGTGTTCACGCTGAAGAGCGGCAAAGCTCCAAGCCATGGCTGGGCTTCACTTCTGTCCAGAGCACAGAAGGCGAAGAACCAAGCAGCTGGGCACCGGGCTCATGTACTCAGGGGAGCCAATTTCAAATGTCCAGCCAAGAGCTGCTTCACAAGCACATGCAGCTGAGAATGCTCTGGCTGCTTCAGAAAGGAAGGCGCAGCCCTTGCACTCCTGGACACAAGCTGGCCAGCAGCAGGTTCCTAAACCTTCCGTGCTGCAGAGTGCATGCAGCTGGAGCACAGCCAGGAGGAGGCGTCCAGAAAGAAGGCGTTCTTCAAGTCCCCCCCTCCTCCAGGCAGCCTTGAAACTGAGCACAACACACTGCGCCTCGGGGAGCTTCTTCTTTCCTCAGATAGATGGACCGTCCCCTTCTTCACTCTCGCAGCTCCCTTGCCCACTTGCAGCAGCTGCTGCCAAAGAAAAAGGCTCCAGGGGTAACAGCCTCTGCTGGGCTGAACCTTCCCCTTGCCTCACGTCAAGCACCAGAAACTGTCCTCTGCACTCTGTTTTTCCCTTCTCCACCGCATCTACCACTGTCATCTCTGCATCTCCAAGCATGAAGCTAGCAGAATTGGTTCCAGGGAATACTGGAAGAGAAATAGGTAGCAGCACAAGTAGCCGCAGGTTGAACTTTCTGCTTCCGACTGCTAAAGTGAATCCGCAAACAAGCGAGTGCCACGCACGCTTCCTCTTGCAGCCCGGGCCATTCGCACAGCAGCCTGCTGCTCTGCCTTCGTTCTTATGCTCTTCGTAGCAGGTCGCGCTTTCGTTTAGCTGGAGACGAACAGTCGTCTGCTTCTCGCCCAGAGAGCACGGTGCTGGCAGCGAAAGCCTCCAGGCTGCTGCCTCTGCCCAAACACGCCTGGCCTCTGCACTTTCTCTCTCAGCGCTAGGTAGCAGCACATTCGGTCTGCGTGGTAGCCTGAATCTTAACGGAAAGCTTCTCAGCTAAGTCTCGCACAGAGAACAGTTTGAGGTCAACGAGCTTAGCCGGAGCTTACCCTCGACGCGTGGAAACCTGTATTTGCAGCACATCCTAGTGGTAGCCCTCTTTCCTTTCCAGCCTGCACAGCGCCGGCAGACGGCGGTGCTCTCTGCACCTGCCTTCTCACTTGCAAGTACCAGCGCCAAGCTTACAGCCTTGCAGGGAGCGAAGAGGCGGATAGGCGTCTCGCCCAGAAGAAGGTGCCAGGACCAAAAGATGGTCTTCCTTTCTCCTGTTCCTTGCCCGAATTGTGGTGCTGCGTTGAAAGTCTTGCCCAGCGAAAAGCTACTCCAGCAAGTGTTTCTCTCCAAACGCATTTCGCTGAGCGAGAGCTACACGGACAGTTTGCACTCGGTGAAACAGCAAGAAAATGCTTGTCCGTCGAGCTGAAGGAAAATCCCTGCACAGCACACTGTGGCTGCGTGCAGTGTTCACGCTGAAGAGCGGCAAAGCTCCAAGCCATGGCTGGGCTTCACTTCTGTCCAGAGCACAGAAGGCGAAGAACCAAGCAGCTGGGCACCGGGCTCATGTACTCAGGGGAGCCAATTTCAAATGTCCAGCCAAGAGCTGCTTCACAAGCACATGCAGCTGAGAATGCTCTGGCTGCTTCAGAAAGGAAGGCGCAGCCCTTGCACTCCTGGACACAAGCTGGCCAGCAGCAGGTTCCTAAACCTTGCGTGCTGCAGAGTGCATGCAGCTGGAGCACAGCCAGGAGGAGGCGTCCAGAAAGAAGGCGTTCTTCAAGTCCCCCCCTCCTCCAGGCAGCCTTGAAACTGAGCACAACACACTGCGCCTCGGGGAGCTTCTTCTTTCCTCAGATAGATGGACCGTCCCCTTCTTCACTCTCGCAGCTCCCTTGCCCACTTGCAGCAGCTGCTGCCAAAGGAAAAGGCTCCAGGGGTAACAGCCTCTGCTGGGCTGAACCTTCCCCTTGCCTCACGTCAAGCACCAGAAACTGTCCTCTGCACTCTGTTTTTCCCTTCTCCACCGCATCTACCACTGTCATCTCTGCATCTCCAAGCATGAAGCTAGCAGAATTGGTTCCAGGGAATACTGGAAGAGAAATAGGTAGCAGCACAAGTAGCCGCAGCTTGAACTTTCTGCTTCCGACTGCTAAAGTGAATCCGCAAACAAGCGAGTGCCACGCACGCTTCCTCTTGCAGCCCGGGCGATTCGCACAGCAGCCTGCTGCTCTGCCTTCGTTCTTATGCTCTTCGTAGCAGGTCGCGCTTTCGTTTAGCTGGAGACGAACAGTCGTCTGCTTCTCGCCCAGAGAGCACGGTGCTGGCAGCGAAAGCCTCCAGGCTGCTGCCTCTGCCCAAACACGCCTGGCCTCTGCACTTTCTCTCTCAGCGCTAGGTAGCAGCACATTCGGTCTGCGTGGTAGCCTGAATCTTAACGGAAAGCTTCTCAGCTAAGTCTCGCACAGAGAACAGTTTGAGGTCAACGAGCTTAGCCGGAGCTTACCCTCGACGCGTGGAAACCTGTATTTGCAGCACATCCTAGTGGTAGCCCTCTTTCCTTTCCAGCCTGCACAGCGCCGGCAGACGGCGGTGCTCTCTGCACCTGCCTTCTCACTTGCAAGTACCAGCGCCAAGCTTACAGCCTTGCAGGGAGCGAAGAGGCGGATAGGCGTCTCGCCCAGAAGAAGGTGCCAGGACCAAAAGATGGTCTTCCTTTCTCCTGCTCCTTGCCCGAATTGTGGTGCTGCGTTGAAAGTCTTGCCCAGCGAAAAGCTACTCCAGCAAGTGTTTCTCTCCAAACGCATTTCGCTGAGCGAGAGCTACACGGACAGTTTGCACTCGGTGAAACAGCAAGAAAATGCTTGTCCGTCGAGCTGAAGGAAAATCCCTGCACAGCACACTGTGGCTGCGTGCAGTGTTCACGCTGAAGAGCGGCAAAGCTCCAAGCCATGGCTGGGCTTCACTTCTGTCCAGAGCACAGAAGGCGAAGAACCAAGCAGCTGGGCACCGGGCTCATGTACTCAGGGGAGCCAATTTCAAATGTCCAGCCAAGAGCTGCTTCACAAGCACATGCAGCTGAGAATGCTCTGGCTGCTTCAGAAAGGAAGGCGCAGCCCTTGCACTCCTGGACACAAGCTGGCCAGCAGCAGGTTCCTAAACCTTGCGTGCTGCAGAGTGCATGCAGCTGGAGCACAGCCAGGAGGAGGCGTCCAGAAAGAAGGCGTTCTTCAAGTCCCCCCCTCCTCCAGGCAGCCTTGAAACTGAGCACAACACACTGCGCCTCGGGGAGCTTCTTCTTTCCTCAGCTAGATGGACCGTCCCCTTCTTCACTCTCGCAGCTCCCTTGCCCACTTGCAGCAGCTGCTGCCAAAGGAAAAGGCTCCAGGGGTAACAGCCTCTGCTGGGCTGAACCTTCCCCTTGCCTCACGTCAAGCACCAGAAACTGTCCTCTGCACTCTGTTTTTCCCTTCTCCACCGCATCTACCACTGTCATCTCTGCATCTCCAAGCATGAAGCTAGCAGAATTGGTTCCAGGGAATACTGGAAGAGAAATAGGTAGCAGCACAAGTAGCCGCAGCTTGAACTTTCTGCTTCCGACTGCTAAAGTGAATCCGCAAACAAGCGAGTGCCACGCACGCTTCCTCTTGCAGCCCGGGCCATTCGCACAGCAGCCTGCTGCTCTGCCTTCGTTCTTATGCTCTTCGTAGCAGGTCGCGCTTTCGTTTAGCTGGAGACGAACAGTCGTCTGCTTCTCGCCCAGAGAGCACGGTGCTGGCAGCGAAAGCCTCCAGGCTGCTGCCTCTGCCCAAACACGCCTGGCCTCTGCACTTTCTCTCTCAGCGCTAGGTAGCAGCACATTCGGTCTGCGTGGTAGCCTGAATCTTAACGGAAAGCTTCTCAGCTAAGTCTCGCACAGAGAACAGTTTGAGGTCAACGAGCTTAGCCGGAGCTTACCCTCGACGCGTGGAAACCTGTATTTGCAGCACATCCTAGTGGTAGCCCTCTTTCCTTTCCAGCCTGCACAGCGCCGGCAGACGGCGGTGCTCTCTGCACCTGCCTTCTCACTTGCAAGTACCAGCGCCAAGCTTACAGCCTTGCAGGGAGCGAAGAGGCGGATAGGCGTCTCGCCCAGAAGAAGGTGCCAGGACCAAAAGATGGTCTTCCTTTCTGCTGCTCCTTGCCCGAATTGTGGTGCTGCGTTGAAAGTCTTGCCCAGCGAAAAGCTACTCCAGCAAGTGTTTCTCTCCAAACGCATTTCGCTGAGCGAGAGCTACACGGACAGTTTGCACTCGGTGAAACAGCAAGAAAATGCTTGTCCGTCGAGCTGAAGGAAAATCCCTGCACAGCACACTGTGGCTGCGTGCAGTGTTCACGCTGAAGAGCGGCAAAGCTCCAAGCCATGGCTGGGCTTCACTTCTGTCCAGAGCACAGAAGGCGAAGAACCAAGCAGCTGGGCACCGGGCTCATGTACTCAGGGGAGCCAATTTCAAATGTCCAGCCAAGAGCTGCTTCACAAGCACATGCAGCTGAGAATGCTCTGGCTGCTTCAGAAAGGAAGGCGCAGCCCTTGCACTCCTGGACACAAGCTGGCCAGCAGCAGGTTCCTAAACCTTCCGTGCTGCAGAGTGCATGCAGCTGGAGCACAGCCAGGAGGAGGCGTCCAGAAAGAAGGCGTTCTTCAAGTCCCCCCCTCCTCCAGGCAGCCTTGAAACTGAGCACAACACACTGCGCCTCGGGGAGCTTCTTCTTTCCTCAGATAGATGGACCGTCCCCTTCTTCACTCTCGCAGCTCCCTTGCCCACTTGCAGCAGCTGCTGCCAAAGAAAAAGGCTCCAGGGGTAACAGCCTCTGCTGGGCTGAACCTTCCCCTTGCCTCACGTCAAGCACCAGAAACTGTCCTCTGCACTCTGTTTTTCCCTTCTCCACCGCATCTACCACTGTCATCTCTGCATCTCCAAGCATGAAGCTAGCAGAATTGGTTCCAGGGAATACTGGAAGAGAAATAGGTAGCAGCACAAGTAGCCGCAGGTTGAACTTTCTGCTTCCGACTGCTAAAGTGAATCCGCAAACAAGCGAGTGCCACGCACGCTTCCTCTTGCAGCCCGGGCCATTCGCACAGCAGCCTGCTGCTCTGCCTTCGTTCTTATGCTCTTCGTAGCAGGTCGCGCTTTCGTTTAGCTGGAGACGAACAGTCGTCTGCTTCTCGCCCAGAGAGCACGGTGCTGGCAGCGAAAGCCTCCAGGCTGCTGCCTCTGCCCAAACACGCCTGGCCTCTGCACTTTCTCTCTCAGCGCTAGGTAGCAGCACATTCGGTCTGCGTGGTAGCCTGAATCTTAACGGAAAGCTTCTCAGCTAAGTCTCGCACAGAGAACAGTTTGAGGTCAACGAGCTTAGCCGGAGCTTACCCTCGACGCGTGGAAACCTGTATTTGCAGCACATCCTAGTGGTAGCCCTCTTTCCTTTCCAGCCTGCACAGCGCCGGCAGACGGCGGTGCTCTCTGCACCTGCCTTCTCACTTGCAAGTACCAGCGCCAAGCTTACAGCCTTGCAGGGAGCGAAGAGGCGGATAGGCGTCTCGCCCAGAAGAAGGTGCCAGGACCAAAAGATGGTCTTCCTTTCTCCTGTTCCTTGCCCGAATTGTGGTGCTGCGTTGAAAGTCTTGCCCAGCGAAAAGCTACTCCAGCAAGTGTTTCTCTCCAAACGCATTTCGCTGAGCGAGAGCTACACGGACAGTTTGCACTCGGTGAAACAGCAAGAAAATGCTTGTCCGTCGAGCTGAAGGAAAATCCCTGCACAGCACACTGTGGCTGCGTGCAGTGTTCACGCTGAAGAGCGGCAAAGCTCCAAGCCATGGCTGGGCTTCACTTCTGTCCAGAGCACAGAAGGCGAAGAACCAAGCAGCTGGGCACCGGGCTCATGTACTCAGGGGAGCCAATTTCAAATGTCCAGCCAAGAGCTGCTTCACAAGCACATGCAGCTGAGAATGCTCTGGCTGCTTCAGAAAGGAAGGCGCAGCCCTTGCACTCCTGGACACAAGCTGGCCAGCAGCAGGTTCCTAAACCTTGCGTGCTGCAGAGTGCATGCAGCTGGAGCACAGCCAGGAGGAGGCGTCCAGAAAGAAGGCGTTCTTCAAGTCCCCCCCTCCTCCAGGCAGCCTTGAAACTGAGCACAACACACTGCGCCTCGGGGAGCTTCTTCTTTCCTCAGATAGATGGACCGTCCCCTTCTTCACTCTCGCAGCTCCCTTGCCCACTTGCAGCAGCTGCTGCCAAAGGAAAAGGCTCCAGGGGTAACAGCCTCTGCTGGGCTGAACCTTCCCCTTGCCTCACGTCAAGCACCAGAAACTGTCCTCTGCACTCTGTTTTTCCCTTCTCCACCGCATCTACCACTGTCATCTCTGCATCTCCAAGCATGAAGCTAGCAGAATTGGT
The DNA here is from genome assembly GCF_020740725.1 of Corvus hawaiiensis. Classification (NCBI taxonomy): domain Eukaryota; kingdom Metazoa; phylum Chordata; class Aves; order Passeriformes; family Corvidae; genus Corvus; species Corvus hawaiiensis. Next base: position 8,287,180 of record NC_063216.1, read on the forward strand.
TCCAGGGAATACTGGAAGAGAAATAGGTAGCAGCACAAGTAGCCGCAGGTTGAACTTTCTGCTTCCGACTGCTAAAGTGAATCCGCAAACAAGCGAGTGCCACGCACGCTTCCTCTTGCAGCCCGGGCGATTCGCACAGCAGCCTGCTGCTCTGCCTTCGTTCTTATGCTCTTCGTAGCAGGTCGCGCTTTCGTTTAGCTGGAGACGAACAGTCGTCTGCTTCTCGCCCAGAGAGCACGGTGCTGGCAGCGAAAGCCTCCAGGCTGCTGCCTCTGCCCAAACACGCCTGGCCTCTGCACTTTCTCTCTCAGCGCTAGGTAGCAGCACATTCGGTCTGCGTGGTAGCCTGAATCTTAACGGAAAGCTTCTCAGCTAAGTCTCGCACAGAGAACAGTTTGAGGTCAACGAGCTTAGCCGGAGCTTACCCTCGACGCGTGGAAACCTGTATTTGCAGCACATCCTAGTGGTAGCCCTCTTTCCTTTCCAGCCTGCACAGCGCCGGCAGACGGCGGTGCTCTCTGCACCTGCCTTCTCACTTGCAAGTACCAGCGCCAAGCTTACAGCCTTGCAGGGAGCGAAGAGGCGGATAGGCGTCTCGCCCAGAAGAAGGTGCCAGGACCAAAAGATGGTCTTCCTTTCTCCTGCTCCTTGCCCGAATTGTGGTGCTGCGTTGAAAGTCTTGCCCAGCGAAAAGCTACTCCAGCAAGTGTTTCTCTCCAAACGCATTTCGCTGAGCGAGAGCTACACGGACAGTTTGCACTCGGTGAAACAGCAAGAAAATGCTTGTCCGTCGAGCTGAAGGAAAATCCCTGCACAGCACACTGTGGCTGCGTGCAGTGTTCACGCTGAAGAGCGGCAAAGCTCCAAGCCATGGCTGGGCTTCACTTCTGTCCAGAGCACAGAAGGCGAAGAACCAAGCAGCTGGGCACCGGGCTCATGTACTCAGGGGAGCCAATTTCAAATGTCCAGCCAAGAGCTGCTTCACAAGCACATGCAGCTGAGAATGCTCTGGCTGCTTCAGAAAGGAAGGCGCAGCCCTTGCACTCCTGGACACAAGCTGGCCAGCAGCAGGTTCCTAAACCTTCCGTGCTGCAGAGTGCATGCAGCTGGAGCACAGCCAGGAGGAGGCGTCCAGAAAGAAGGCGTTCTTCAAGTCCCCCCCTCCTCCAGGCAGCCTTGAAACTGAGCACAACACACTGCGCCTCGGGGAGCTTCTTCTTTCCTCAGATAGATGGACCGTCCCCTTCTTCACTCTCGCAGCTCCCTTGCCCACTTGCAGCAGCTGCTGCCAAAGAAAAAGGCTCCAGGGGTAACAGCCTCTGCTGGGCTGAACCTTCCCCTTGCCTCACGTCAAGCACCAGAAACTGTCCTCTGCACTCTGTTTTTCCCTTCTCCACCGCATCTACCACTGTCATCTCTGCATCTCCAAGCATGAAGCTAGCAGAATTGGTTCCAGGGAATACTGGAAGAGAAATAGGTAGCAGCACAAGTAGCCGCAGGTTGAACTTTCTGCTTCCGACTGCTAAAGTGAATCCGCAAACAAGCGAGTGCCACGCACGCTTCCTCTTGCAGCCCGGGCCATTCGCACAGCAGCCTGCTGCTCTGCCTTCGTTCTTATGCTCTTCGTAGCAGGTCGCGCTTTCGTTTAGCTGGAGACGAACAGTCGTCTGCTTCTCGCCCAGAGAGCACGGTGCTGGCAGCGAAAGCCTCCAGGCTGCTGCCTCTGCCCAAACACGCCTGGCCTCTGCACTTTCTCTCTCAGCGCTAGGTAGCAGCACATTCGGTCTGCGTGGTAGCCTGAATCTTAACGGAAAGCTTCTCAGCTAAGTCTCGCACAGAGAACAGTTTGAGGTCAACGAGCTTAGCCGGAGCTTACCCTCGACGCGTGGAAACCTGTATTTGCAGCACATCCTAGTGGTAGCCCTCTTTCCTTTCCAGCCTGCACAGCGCCGGCAGACGGCGGTGCTCTCTGCACCTGCCTTCTCACTTGCAAGTACCAGCGCCAAGCTTACAGCCTTGCAGGGAGCGAAGAGGCGGATAGGCGTCTCGCCCAGAAGAAGGTGCCAGGACCAAAAGATGGTCTTCCTTTCTCCTGTTCCTTGCCCGAATTGTGGTGCTGCGTTGAAAGTCTTGCCCAGCGAAAAGCTACTCCAGCAAGTGTTTCTCTCCAAACGCATTTCGCTGAGCGAGAGCTACACGGACAGTTTGCACTCGGTGAAACAGCAAGAAAATGCTTGTCCGTCGAGCTGAAGGAAAATCCCTGCACAGCACACTGTGGCTGCGTGCAGTGTTCACGCTGAAGAGCGGCAAAGCTCCAAGCCATGGCTGGGCTTCACTTCTGTCCAGAGCACAGAAGGCGAAGAACCAAGCAGCTGGGCACCGGGCTCATGTACTCAGGGGAGCCAATTTCAAATGTCCAGCCAAGAGCTGCTTCACAAGCACATGCAGCTGAGAATGCTCTGGCTGCTTCAGAAAGGAAGGCGCAGCCCTTGCACTCCTGGACACAAGGTGGCCAGCAGCAGGTTCCTAAACCTTCCGTGCTGCAGAGTGCATGCAGCTGGAGCACAGCCAGGAGGAGGCGTCCAGAAAGAAGGCGTTCTTCAAGTCCCCCCCTCCTCCAGGCAGCCTTGAAACTGAGCACAACACACTGCGCCTCGGGGAGCTTCTTCTTTCCTCAGATAGATGGACCGTCCCCTTCTTCACTCTCGCAGCTCCCTTGCCCACTTGCAGCAGCTGCTGCCAAAGGAAAAGGCTCCAGGGGTAACAGCCTCTGCTGGGCTGAACCTTCCCCTTGCCTCACGTCAAGCACCAGAAACTGTCCTCTGCACTCTGTTTTTCCCTTCTCCACCGCATCTACCACTGTCATCTCTGCATCTCCAAGCATGAAGCTAGCAGAATTGGTTCCAGGGAATACTGGAAGAGAAATAGGTAGCAGCACAAGTAGCCGCAGGTTGAACTTTCTGCTTCCGACTGCTAAAGTGAATCCGCAAACAAGCGAGTGCCACGCACGCTTCCTCTTGCAGCCCGGGCCATTCGCACAGCAGCCTGCTGCTCTGCCTTCGTTCTTATGCTCTTCGTAGCAGGTCGCGCTTTCGTTTAGCTGGAGACGAACAGTCGTCTGCTTCTCGCCCAGAGAGCACGGTGCTGGCAGCGAAAGCCTCCAGGCTGCTGCCTCTGCCCAAACACGCCTGGCCTCTGCACTTTCTCTCTCAGCGCTAGGTAGCAGCACATTCGGTCTGCGTGGTAGCCTGAATCTTAACGGAAAGCTTCTCAGCTAAGTCTCGCACAGAGAACAGTTTGAGGTCAACGAGCTTAGCCGGAGCTTACCCTCGACGCGTGGAAACCTGTATTTGCAGCACATCCTAGTGGTAGCCCTCTTTCCTTTCCAGCCTGCACAGCGCCGGCAGACGGCGGTGCTCTCTGCACCTGCCTTCTCACTTGCAAGTACCAGCGCCAAGCTTACAGCCTTGCAGGGAGCGAAGAGGCGGATAGGCGTCTCGCCCAGAAGAAGGTGCCAGGACCAAAAGATGGTCTTCCTTTCTGCTGCTCCTTGCCCGAATTGTGGTGCTGCGTTGAAAGTCTTGCCCAGCGAAAAGCTACTCCAGCAAGTGTTTCTCTCCAAACGCATTTCGCTGAGCGAGAGCTACACGGACAGTTTGCACTCGGTGAAACAGCAAGAAAATGCTTGTCCGTCGAGCTGAAGGAAAATCCCTGCACAGCACACTGTGGCTGCGTGCAGTGTTCACGCTGAAGAGCGGCAAAGCTCCAAGCCATGGCTGGGCTTCACTTCTGTCCAGAGCACAGAAGGCGAAGAACCAAGCAGCTGGGCACCGGGCTCATGTACTCAGGGGAGCCAATTTCAAATGTCCAGCCAAGAGCTGCTTCACAAGCACATGCAGCTGAGAATGCTCTGGCTGCTTCAGAAAGGAAGGCGCAGCCCTTGCACTCCTGGACACAAGCTGGCCAGCAGCAGGTTCCTAAACCTTGCGTGCTGCAGAGTGCATGCAGCTGGAGCACAGCCAGGAGGAGGCGTCCAGAAAGAAGGCGTTCTTCAAGTCCCCCCCTCCTCCAGGCAGCCTTGAAACTGAGCACAACACACTGCGCCTCGGGGAGCTTCTTCTTTCCTCAGATAGATGGACCGTCCCCTTCTTCACTCTCGCAGCTCCCTTGCCCACTTGCAGCAGCTGCTGCCAAAGGAAAAGGCTCCAGGGGTAACAGCCTCTGCTGGGCTGAACCTTCCCCTTGCCTCACGTCAAGCACCAGAAACTGTCCTCTGCACTCTGTTTTTCCCTTCTCCACCGCATCTACCACTGTCATCTCTGCATCTCCAAGCATGAAGCTAGCAGAATTGGTTCCAGGGAATACTGGAAGAGAAATAGGTAGCAGCACAAGTAGCCGCAGGTTGAACTTTCTGCTTCCGACTGCTAAAGTGAATCTGCAAACAAGCGAGTGCCACGCACGCTTCCTCTTGCAGCCCGGGCCATTCGCACAGCAGCCTGCTGCTCTGCCTTCGTTCTTATGCTCTTCGTAGCAGGTCGCGCTTTCGTTTAGCTGGAGACGAACAGTCGTCTGCTTCTCGCCCACAGAGCACGGTGCTGGCAGCGAAAGCCTCCAGGCTGCTGCCTCTGCCCAAACACGCCTGGCCTCTGCACTTTCTCTCTCAGCGCTAGGTAGCAGCACATTCGGTCTGCGTGGTAGCCTGAATCTTAACGGAAAGCTTCTCAGCTAAGTCTCGCACAGAGAACAGTTTGAGGTCAACGAGCTTAGCCGGAGCTTACCCTCGACGCGTGGAAACCTGTATTTGCAGCACATCCTAGTGGTAGCCCTCTTTCCTTTCCAGCCTGCACAGCGCCGGCAGACGGCGGTGCTCTCTGCACCTGCCTTCTCACTTGCAAGTACCAGCGCCAAGCTTACAGCCTTGCAGGGAGCGAAGAGGCGGATAGGCGTCTCGCCCAGAAGAAGGTGCCAGGACCAAAAGATGGTCTTCCTTTCTGCTGCTCCTTGCCCGAATTGTGGTGCTGCGTTGAAAGTCTTGCCCAGCGAAAAGCTACTCCAGCAAGTGTTTCTCTCCAAACGCATTTCGCTGAGCGAGAGCTACACGGACAGTTTGCACTCGGTGAAACAGCAAGAAAATGCTTGTCCGTCGAGCTGAAGGAAAATCCCTGCACAGCACACTGTGGCTGCGTGCAGTGTTCACGCTGAAGAGCGGCAAAGCTCCAAGCCATGGCTGGGCTTCACTTCTGTCCAGAGCACAGAAGGCGAAGAACCAAGCAGCTGGGCACCGGGCTCATGTACTCAGGGGAGCCAATTTCAAATGTCCAGCCAAGAGCTGCTTCACAAGCACATGCAGCTGAGAATGCTCTGGCTGCTTCAGAAAGGAAGGCGCAGCCCTTGCACTCCTGGACACAAGCTGGCCAGCAGCAGGTTCCTAAACCTTGCGTGCTGCAGAGTGCATGCAGCTGGAGCACAGCCAGAAGGAGGCGTCCAGAAAGAAGGCGTTCTTCAAGCCCCCCCCTCCTCCAGGCAGCCTTGAAACTGAGCAAAACACACTGCGCCTCGGGGAGCTTCTTCTTTCCTCAGCTAGATGGACCGTCCCCTTCTTCACTCTCGCAGCTCCCTTGCCCACTTGCAGCAGCTGCTGCCAAAGGAAAAGGCTCCAGGGGTAACAGCCTCTGCTGGGCTGAACCTTCCCCTTGCCTCACGTCAAGCACCAGAAACTGTCCTCTGCACTCTGTTTTTCCCTTCTCCACCGCATCTACCACTGTCATCTCTGCATCTCCAAGCATGAAGCTAGCAGAATTGGTTCCAGGGAATACTGGAAGAGAAATAGGTAGCAGCACAAGTAGCCGCAGCTTGAACTTTCTGCTTCCGACTGCTAAAGTGAATCCGCAAACAAGCGAGTGCCACGCACGCTTCCTCTTGCAGCCCGGGCCATTCGCACAGCAGCCTGCTGCTCTGCCTTCGTTCTTATGCTCTTCGTAGCAGGTCGCGCTTTCGTTTAGCTGGAGACGAACAGTCGTCTGCTTCTCGCCCAGAGAGCACGGTGCTGGCAGCGAAAGCCTCCAGGCTGCTGCCTCTGCCCAAACACGCCTGGCCTCTGCACTTTCTCTCTCAGCGCTAGGTAGCAGCACATTCGGTCTGCGTGGTAGCCTGAATCTTAACGGAAAGCTTCTCAGCTAAGTCTCGCACAGAGAACAGTTTGAGGTCAACGAGCTTAGCCGGAGCTTACCCTCGACGCGTGGAAACCTGTATTTGCAGCACATCCTAGTGGTAGCCCTCTTTCCTTTCCAGCCTGCACAGCGCCGGCAGACGGCGGTGCTCTCTGCACCTGCCTTCTCACTTGCAAGTACCAGCGCCAAGCTTACAGCCTTGCAGGGAGCGAAGAGGCGGATAGGCGTCTCGCCCAGAAGAAGGTGCCAGGACCAAAAGATGGTCTTCCTTTCTGCTGCTCCTTGCCCGAATTGTGGTGCTGCGTTGAAAGTCTTGCCCAGCGAAAAGCTACTCCAGCAAGTGTTTCTCTCCAAACGCATTTCGCTGAGCGAGAGCTACACGGACAGTTTGCACTCGGTGAAACAGCAAGAAAATGCTTGTCCGTCGAGCTGAAGGAAAATCCCTGCACAGCACACTGTGGCTGCGTGCAGTGTTCACGCTGAAGAGCGGCAAAGCTCCAAGCCATGGCTGGGCTTCACTTCTGTCCAGAGCACAGAAGGCGAAGAACCAAGCAGCTGGGCACCGGGCTCATGTACTCAGGGGAGCCAATTTCAAATGTCCAGCCAAGAGCTGCTTCACAAGCACATGCAGCTGAGAATGCTCTGGCTGCTTCAGAAAGGAAGGCGCAGCCCTTGCACTCCTGGGCACAAGCTGGCCAGCAGCAGGTTCCTAAACCTTGCGTGCTGCAGAGTGCATGCAGCTGGAGCACAGCCAGAAGGAGGCGTCCAGAAAGAAGGCGTTCTTCAAGCCCCCCTCTCCTCCAGGCAGCCTTGAAACTGAGCACAACAAACTGCGCCTCGGGGAGCTTCTTCTTTCCTCAGATAGATGGACCGTCCCCTTCTTCACTCTCGCAGCTCCCTTGCCCACTTGCAGCAGCTGCTGCCAAAGAAAAAGGCTCCAGGGGTAACAGCCTCTGCTGGGCTGAACCTTCCCCTTGCCTCACGTCAAGCACCAGAAACTGTCCTCTGCACTCTGTTTTTCCCTTCTCCACCGCATCTACCACTGTCATCTCTGCATCTCCAAGCATGAAGCTAGCAGAATTGGTTCCAGGGAATACTGGAAGAGAAATAGGTAGCAGCACAAGTAGCCGCAGCTTGAACTTTCTGCTTCCGACTGCTAAAGTGAATCCGCAAACAAGCGAGTGCCACGCACGCTTCCTCTTGCAGCCTGGGCCATTCGCACAGCAGCCTGCTGCTCTGCCTTCGTTCTTATGCTCTTCGTAGCAGGTCGCGCTTTCGTTTAGCTGGAGACGAACAGTCGTCTGCTTCTCGCCCAGAGAGCACGGTGCTGGCAGCGAAAGCCTCCAGGCTGCTGCCTCTGCCCAAACACGCCTGGCCTCTGCACTTTCTCTCTCAGCGCTAGGTAGCAGCACATTCGGTCTGCGTGGTAGCCTGAATCTTAACGGAAAGCTTCTCAGCTAAGTCTCGCACAGAGAACAGTTTGAGGTCAACGAGCTTAGCCGGAGCTTACCCTCGACGCGTGGAAACCTGTATTTGCAGCACATCCTAGTGGTAGCCCTCTTTCCTTTCCAGCCTGCACAGCGCCGGCAGACGGCGGTGCTCTCTGCACCTGCCTTCTCACTTGCAAGTACCAGCGCCAAGCTTACAGCCTTGCAGGGAGCGAAGAGGCGGATAGGCGTCTCGCCCAGAAGAAGGTGCCAGGACCAAAAGATGGTCTTCCTTTCTGCTGCTCCTTGCCCGAATTGTGGTGCTGCGTTGAAAGTCTTGCCCAGCGAAAAGCTACTCCAGCAAGTGTTTCTCTCCAAACGCATTTCGCTGAGCGAGAGCTACACGGACAGTTTGCACTCGGTGAAACAGCAAGAAAATGCTTGTCCGTCGAGCTGAAGGAAAATCCCTGCACAGCACACTGTGGCTGCGTGCAGTGTTCACGCTGAAGAGCGGCAAAGCTCCAAGCCATGGCTGGGCTTCCCTTCTGTCCAGAGCACAGAAGGCGAAGAACCAAGCAGCTGGGCACCGGGCTCATGTACTCAGGGGAGCCAATTTCAAATGTCCAGCCAAGAGCTGCTTCACAAGCACATGCAGCTGAGAATGCTCTGGCTGCTTCAGAAAGGAAGGCGCAGCCCTTGCACTCCTGGACACAAGCTGGCCAGCAGCAGGTTCCTAAACCTTCCGTGCTGCAGAGTGCATGCAGCTGGAGCACAGCCAGGAGGAGGCGTCCAGAAAGAAGGCGTTCTTCAAGTCCCCCCCTCCTCCAGGCAGCCTTGAAACTGAGCACAACACACTGCGCCTCGGGGAGCTTCTTCTTTCCTCAGATAGATGGACCGTCCCCTTCTTCACTCTCGCAGCTCCCTTGCCCACTTGCAGCAGCTGCTGCCAAAGGAAAAGGCTCCAGGGGTAACAGCCTCTGCTGGGCTGAACCTTCCCCTTGCCTCACGTCAAGCACCAGAAACTGTCCTCTGCACTCTGTTTTTCCCTTCTCCACCGCATCTACCACTGTCATCTCTGCATCTCCAAGCATGAAGCTAGCAGAATTGGTTCCAGGGAATACTGGAAGAGAAATAGGTAGCAGCACAAGTAGCCGCAGGTTGAACTTTCTGCTTCCGACTGCTAAAGTGAATCTGCAAACAAGCGAGTGCCACGCACGCTTCCTCTTGCAGCCCGGGCCATTCGCACAGCAGCCTGCTGCTCTGCCTTCGTTCTTATGCTCTTCGTAGCAGGTCGCGCTTTCGTTTAGCTGGAGACGAACAGTCGTCTGCTTCTCGCCCAGAGAGCACGGTGCTGGCAGCGAAAGCCTCCAGGCTGCTGCCTCTGCCCAAACACGCCTGGCCTCTGCACTTTCTCTCTCAGCGCTAGGTAGCAGCACATTCGGTCTGCGTGGTAGCCTGAATCTTAACGGAAAGCTTCTCAGCTAAGTCTCGCACAGAGAACAGTTTGAGGTCAACGAGCTTAGCCGGAGCTTACCCTCGACGCGTGGAAACCTGTATTTGCAGCACATCCTAGTGGTAGCCCTCTTTCCTTTCCAGCCTGCACAGCGCCGGCAGACGGCGGTGCTCTCTGCACCTGCCTTCTCACTTGCAAGTACCAGCGCCAAGCTTACAGCCTTGCAGGGAGCGAAGAGGCGGATAGGCGTCTCGCCCAGAAGAAGGTGCCAGGACCAAAAGATGGTCTTCCTTTCTCCTGTTCCTTGCCCGAATTGTGGTGCTGCGTTGAAAGTCTTGCCCAGCGAAAAGCTACTCCAGCAAGTGTTTCTCTCCAAACGCATTTCGCTGAGCGAGAGCTACACGGACAGTTTGCACTCGGTGAAACAGCAAGAAAATGCTTGTCCGTCGAGCTGAAGGAAAATCCCTGCACAGCACACTGTGGCTGCGTGCAGTGTTCACGCTGAAGAGCGGCAAAGCTCCAAGCCATGGCTGGGCTTCACTTCTGTCCAGAGCACAGAAGGCGAAGAACCAAGCAGCTGGGCACCGGGCTCATGTACTCAGGGGAGCCAATTTCAAATGTCCAGCCAAGAGCTGCTTCACAAGCACATGCAGCTGAGAATGCTCTGGCTGCTTCAGAAAGGAAGGCGCAGCCCTTGCACTCCTGGACACAAGCTGGCCAGCAGCAGGTTCCTAAACCTTCCGTGCTGCAGAGTGCATGCAGCTGGAGCACAGCCAGGAGGAGGCGTCCAGAAAGAAGGCGTTCTTCAAGTCCCCCCCTCCTCCAGGCAGCCTTGAAACTGAGCACAACACACTGCGCCTCGGGGAGCTTCTTCTTTCCTCAGATAGATGGACCGTCCCCTTCTTCACTCTCGCAGCTCCCTTGCCCACTTGCAGCAGCTGCTGCCAAAGGAAAAGGCTCCAGGGGTAACAGCCTCTGCTGGGCTGAACCTTCCCCTTGCCTCACGTCAAGCACCAGAAACTGTCCTCTGCACTCTGTTTTTCCCTTCTCCACCGCATCTACCACTGTCATCTCTGCATCTCCAAGCATGAAGCTAGCAGAATTGGTTCCAGGGAATACTGGAAGAGAAATAGGTAGCAGCACAAGTAGCCGCAGGTTGAACTTTCTGCTTCCGACTGCTAAAGTGAATCCGCAAACAAGCGAGTGCCACGCACGCTTCCTCTTGCAGCCCGGGCCATTCGCACAGCAGCCTGCTGCTCTGCCTTCGTTCTTATGCTCTTCGTAGCAGGTCGCGCTTTCGTTTAGCTGGAGACGAACAGTCGTCTGCTTCTCGCCCAGAGAGCACGGTGCTGGCAGCGAAAGCCTCCAGGCTGCTGCCTCTGCCCAAACACGCCTGGCCTCTGCACTTTCTCTCTCAGCGCTAGGTAGCAGCACATTCGGTCTGCGTGGTAGCCTGAATCTTAACGGAAAGCTTCTCAGCTAAGTCTCGCACAGAGAACAGTTTGAGGTCAACGAGCTTAGCCGGAGCTTACCCTCGACGCGTGGAAACCTGTATTTGCAGCACATCCTAGTGGTAGCCCTCTTTCCTTTCCAGCCTGCACAGCGCCGGCAGACGGCGGTGCTCTCTGCACCTGCCTTCTCACTTGCAAGTACCAGCGCCAAGCTTACAGCCTTGCAGGGAGCGAAGAGGCGGATAGGCGTCTCGCCCAGAAGAAGGTGCCAGGACCAAAAGATGGTCTTCCTTTCTCCTGCTCCTTGCCCGAATTGTGGTGCTGCGTTGAAAGTCTTGCCCAGCGAAAAGCTACTCCAGCAAGTGTTTCTCTCCAAACGCATTTCGCTGAGCGAGAGCTACACGGACAGTTTGCACTCGGTGAAACAGCAAGAAAATGCTTGTCCGTCGAGCTGAAGGAAAATCCCTGCACAGCACACTGTGGCTGCGTGCAGTGTTCACGCTGAAGAGCGGCAAAGCTCCAAGCCATGGCTGGGCTTCACTTCTGTCCAGAGCACAGAAGGCGAAGAACCAAGCAGCTGGGCACCGGGCTCATGTACTCAGGGGAGCCAATTTCAAATGTCCAGCCAAGAGCTGCTTCACAAGCACATGCAGCTGAGAATGCTCTGGCTGCTTCAGAAAGGAAGGCGCAGCCCTTGCACTCCTGGACACAAGCTGGCCAGCAGCAGGTTCCTAAACCTTCCGTGCTGCAGAGTGCATGCAGCTGGAGCACAGCCAGGAGGAGGCGTCCAGAAAGAAGGCGTTCTTCAAGTCCCCCCCTCCTCCAGGCAGCCTTGAAACTGAGCACAACACACTGCGCCTCGGGGAGCTTCTTCTTTCCTCAGATAGATGGACCGTCCCCTTCTTCACTCTCGCAGCTCCCTTGCCCACTTGCAGCAGCTGCTGCCAAAGGAAAAGGCTCCAGGGGTAACAGCCTCTGCTGGGCTGAACCTTCCCCTTGCCTCACGTCAAGCACCAGAAACTGTCCTCTGCACTCTGTTTTTCCCTTCTCCACCGCATCTACCACTGTCATCTCTGCATCTCCAAGCATGAAGCTAGCAGAATTGGTTCCAGGGAATACTGGAAGAGAAATAGGTAGCAGCACAAGTAGCCGCAGCTTGAACTTTCTGCTTCCGACTGCTAAAGTGAATCCGCAAACAAGCGAGTGCCACGCACGCTTCCTCTTGCAGCCCGGGCGATTCGCACAGCAGCCTGCTGCTCTGCCTTCGTTCTTATGCTCTTCGTAGCAGGTCGCGCTTTCGTTTAGCTGGAGACGAACAGTCGTCTGCTTCTCGCCCAGAGAGCACGGTGCTGGCAGCGAAAGCCTCCAGGCTGCTGCCTCTGCCCAAACACGCCTGGCCTCTGCACTTTCTCTCTCAGCGCTACGTAGCAGCACATTCGGTCTGCGTGGTAGCCTGAATCTTAACGGAAAGCTTCTCAGCTAAGTCTCGCACAGAGAACAGTTTGAGGTCAACGAGCTTAGCCGGAGCTTACCCTCGACGCGTGGAAACCTGTATTTGCAGCACATCCTAGTGGTAGCCCTCTTTCCTTTCCAGCCTGCACAGCGCCGGCAGACGGCGGTGCTCTCTGCACCTGCCTTCTCACTTGCAAGTACCAGCGCCAAGCTTACAGCCTTGCAGGGAGCGAAGAGGCGGATAGGCGTCTCGCCCAGAAGAAGGTGCCAGGACCAAAAGATGGTCTTCCTTTCTCCTGCTCCTTGCCCGAATTGTGGTGCTGCGTTGAAAGTCTTGCCCAGCGAAAAGCTACTCCAGCAAGTGTTTCTCTCCAAACGCATTTCGCTGAGCGAGAGCTACACGGACAGTTTGCACTCGGTGAAACAGCAAGAAAATGCTTGTCCGTCGAGCTGAAGGAAAATCCCTGCACAGCACACTGTGGCTGCGTGCAGTGTTCACGCTGAAGAGCGGCAAAGCTCCAAGCCATGGCTGGGCTTCACTTCTGTCCAGAGCACAGAAGGCGAAGAACCAAGCAGCTGGGCACCGGGCTCATGTACTCAGGGGAGCCAATTTCAAATGTCCAGCCAAGAGCTGCTTCACAAGCACATGCAGCTGAGAATGCTCTGGCTGCTTCAGAAAGGAAGGCGCAGCCCTTGCACTCCTGGACACAAGCTGGCCAGCAGCAGGTTCCTAAACCTTGCGTGCTGCAGAGTGCATGCAGCTGGAGCACAGCCAGGAGGAGGCGTCCAGAAAGAAGGCGTTCTTCAAGTCCCCCCCTCCTCCAGGCAGCCTTGAAACTGAGCACAACACACTGCGCCTCGGGGAGCTTCTTCTTTCCTCAGATAGATGGACCGTCCCCTTCTTCACTCTCGCAGCTCCCTTGCCCACTTGCAGCAGCTGCTGCCAAAGGAAAAGGCTCCAGGGGTAACAGCCTCTGCTGGGCTGAACCTTCCCCTTGCCTCACGTCAAGCACCAGAAACTGTCCTCTGCACTCTGTTTTTCCCTTCTCCACCGCATCTACCACTGTCATCTCTGCATCTCCAAGCATGAAGCTAGCAGAATTGGTTCCAGGGAATACTGGAAGAGAAATAGGTAGCAGCACAAGTAGCCGCAGGTTGAACTTTCTGCTTCCGACTGCTAAAGTGAATCTGCAAACAAGCGAGTGCCACGCACGCTTCCTCTTGCAGCCCGGGCCATTCGCACAGCAGCCTGCTGCTCTGCCTTCGTTCTTATGCTCTTCGTAGCAGGTCGCGCTTTCGTTTAGCTGGAGACGAACAGTCGTCTGCTTCTCGCCCACAGAGCACGGTGCTGGCAGCGAAAGCCTCCAGGCTGCTGCCTCTGCCCAAACACGCCTGGCCTCTGCACTTTCTCTCTCAGCGCTAGGTAGCAGCACATTCGGTCTGCGTGGTAGCCTGAATCTTAACGGAAAGCTTCTCAGCTAAGTCTCGCACAGAGAACAGTTTGAGGTCAACGAGCTTAGCCGGAGCTTACCCTCGACGCGTGGAAACCTGTATTTGCAGCACATCCTAGTGGTAGCCCTCTTTCCTTTCCAGCCTGCACAGCGCCGGCAGACGGCGGTGCTCTCTGCACCTGCCTTCTCACTTGCAAGTACCAGCGCCAAGCTTACAGCCTTGCAGGGAGCGAAGAGGCGGATAGGCGTCTCGCCCAGAAGAAGGTGCCAGGACCAAAAGATGGTCTTCCTTTCTCCTGCTCCTTGCCCGAATTGTGGTGCTGCGTTGAAAGTCTTGCCCAGCGAAAAGCTACTCCAGCAAGTGTTTCTCTCCAAACGCATTTCGCTGAGCGAGAGCTACACGGACAGTTTGCACTCGGTGAAACAGCAAGAAAATGCTTGTCCGTCGAGCTGAAGGAAAATCCCTGCACAGCACACTGTGGCTGCGTGCAGTGTTCACGCTGAAGAGCGGCAAAGCTCCAAGCCATGGCTGGGCTTCACTTCTGTCCAGAGCACAGAAGGCGAAGAACCAAGCAGCTGGGCACCGGGCTCATGTACTCAGGGGAGCCAATTTCAAATGTCCAGCCAAGAGCTGCTTCACAAGCACATGCAGCTGAGAATGCTCTGGCTGCTTCAGAAAGGAAGGCGCAGCCCTTGCACTCCTGGACACAAGCTGGCCAGCAGCAGGTTCCTAAACCTTGCGTGCTGCAGAGTGCATGCAGCTGGAGCACAGCCAGAAGGAGGCGTCCAGAAAGAAGGCGTTCTTCAAGCCCCCCCCTCCTCCAGGCAGCCTTGAAACTGAGCAAAACACACTGCGCCTCGGGGAGCTTCTTCTTTCCTCAGCTAGATGGACCGTCCCCTTCTTCACTCTCGCAGCTCCCTTGCCCACTTGCAGCAGCTGCTGCCAAAGGAAAAGGCTCCAGGGGTAACAGCCTCTGCTGGGCTGAACCTTCCCCTTGCCTCACGTCAAGCACCAGAAACTGTCCTCTGCACTCTGTTTTTCCCTTCTCCACCGCATCTACCACTGTCATCTCTGCATCTCCAAGCATGAAGCTAGCAGAATTGGTTCCAGGGAATACTGGAAGAGAAATAGGTAGCAGCACAAGTAGCCGCAGGTTGAACTTTCTGCTTCCGACTGCTAAAGTGAATCCGCAAACAAGCGAGTGCCACGCACGCTTCCTCTTGCAGCCCGGGCCATTCGCACAGCAGCCTGCTGCTCTGCCTTCGTTCTTATGCTCTTCGTAGCAGGTCGCGCTTTCGTTTAGCTGGAGACGAACAGTCGTCTGCTTCTCGCCCAGAGAGCACGGTGCTGGCAGCGAAAGCCTCCAGGCTGCTGCCTCTGCCCAAACACGCCTGGCCTCTGCACTTTCTCTCTCAGCGCTAGGTAGCAGCACATTCGGTCTGCGTGGTAGCCTGAATCTTAACGGAAAGCTTCTCAGCTAAGTCTCGCACAGAGAACAGTTTGAGGTCAACGAGCTTAGCCGGAGCTTACCCTCGACGCGTGGAAACCTGTATTTGCAGCACATCCTAGTGGTAGCCCTCTTTCCTTTCCAGCCTGCACAGCGCCGGCAGACGGCGGTGCTCTCTGCACCTGCCTTCTCACTTGCAAGTACCAGCGCCAAGCTTACAGCCTTGCAGGGAGCGAAGAGGCGGATAGGCGTCTCGCCCAGAAGAAGGTGCCAGGACCAAAAGATGGTCTTCCTTTCTGCTGCTCCTTGCCCGAATTGTGGTGCTGCGTTGAAAGTCTTGCCCAGCGAAAAGCTACTCCAGCAAGTGTTTCTCTCCAAACGCATTTCGCTGAGCGAGAGCTACACGGACAGTTTGCACTCGGTGAAACAGCAAGAAAATGCTTGTCCGTCGAGCTGAAGGAAAATCCCTGCACAGCACACTGTGGCTGCGTGCAGTGTTCACGCTGAAGAGCGGCAAAGCTCCAAGCCATGGCTGGGCTTCACTTCTGTCCAGAGCACAGAAGGCGAAGAACCAAGCAGCTGGGCACCGGGCTCATGTACTCAGGGGAGCCAATTTCAAATGTCCAGCCAAGAGCTGCTTCACAAGCACATGCAGCTGAGAATGCTCTGGCTGCTTCAGAAAGGAAGGCGCAGCCCTTGCACTCCTGGACACAAGCTGGCCAGCAGCAGGTTCCTAAACCTTCCGTGCTGCAGAGTGCATGCAGCTGGAGCACAGCCAGAAGGAGGCGTCCAGAAAGAAGGCGTTCTTCAAGCCCCCCTCTCCTCCAGGCAGCCTTGAAACTGAGCACAACAAACTGCGCCTCGGGGAGCTTCTTCTTTCCTCAGCTAGATGGACCGTCCCCTTCTTCACTCTCGCAGCTCCCTTGCCCACTTGCAGCAGCTGCTGCCAAAGAAAAAGGCTCCAGGGGTAACAGCCTCTGCTGGGCTGAACCTTCCCCTTGCCTCACGTCAAGCACCAGAAACTGTCCTCTGCACTCTGTTTTTCCCTTCTCCACCGCATCTACCACTGTCATCTCTGCATCTCCAAGCATGAAGCTAGCAGAATTGGTTCCAGGGAATACTGGAAGAGAAATAGGTAGCAGCACAAGTAGCCGCAGCTTGAACTTTCTGCTTCCGACTGCTAAAGTGAATCCGCAAACAAGCGAGTGCCACGCACGCTTCCTCTTGCAGCCTGGGCCATTCGCACAGCAGCCTGCTGCTCTGCCTTCGTTCTTATGCTCTTCGTAGCAGGTCGCGCTTTCGTTTAGCTGGAGACGAACAGTCGTCTGCTTCTCGCCCAGAGAGCACGGTGCTGGCAGCGAAAGCCTCCAGGCTGCTGCCTCTGCCCAAACACGCCTGGCCTCTGCACTTTCTCTCTCAGCGCTAGGTAGCAGCACATTCGGTCTGCGTGGTAGCCTGAATCTTAACGGAAAGCTTCTCAGCTAAGTCTCGCACAGAGAACAGTTTGAGGTCAACGAGCTTAGCCGGAGCTTACCCTCGACGCGTGGAAACCTGTATTTGCAGCACATCCTAGTGGTAGCCCTCTTTCCTTTCCAGCCTGCACAGCGCCGGCAGACGGCGGTGCTCTCTGCACCTGCCTTCTCACTTGCAAGTACCAGCGCCAAGCTTACAGCCTTGCAGGGAGCGAAGAGGCGGATAGGCGTCTCGCCCAGAAGAAGGTGCCAGGACCAAAAGATGGTCTTCCTTTCTGCTGCTCCTTGCCCGAATTGTGGTGCTGCGTTGAAAGTCTTGCCCAGCGAAAAGCTACTCCAGCAAGTGTTTCTCTCCAAACGCATTTCGCTGAGCGAGAGCTACACGGACAGTTTGCACTCGGTGAAACAGCAAGAAAATGCTTGTCCGTCGAGCTGAAGGAAAATCCCTGCACAGCACACTGTGGCTGCGTGCAGTGTTCACGCTGAAGAGCGGCAAAGCTCCAAGCCATGGCTGGGCTTCCCTTCTGTCCAGAGCACAGAAGGCGAAGAACCAAGCAGCTGGGCACCGGGCTCATGTACTCAGGGGAGCCAATTTCAAATGTCCAGCCAAGAGCTGCTTCACAAGCACATGCAGCTGAGAATGCTCTGGCTGCTTCAGAAAGGAAGGCGCAGCCCTTGCACTCCTGGACACAAGCTGGCCAGCAGCAGGTTCCTAAACCTTCCGTGCTGCAGAGTGCATGCAGCTGGAGCACAGCCAGGAGGAGGCGTCCAGAAAGAAGGCGTTCTTCAAGTCCCCCCCTCCTCCAGGCAGCCTTGAAACTGAGCACAACACACTGCGCCTCGGGGAGCTTCTTCTTTCCTCAGCTAGATGGACCGTCCCCTTCTTCACTCTCGCAGCTCCCTTGCCCACTTGCAGCAGCTGCTGCCAAAGGAAAAGGCTCCAGGGGTAACAGCCTCTGCTGGGCTGAACCTTCCCCTTGCCTCACGTCAAGCACCAGAAACTGTCCTCTGCACTCTGTTTTTCCCTTCTCCACCGCATCTACCACTGTCATCTCTGCATCTCCAAGCATGAAGCTAGCAGAATTGGTTCCAGGGAATACTGGAAGAGAAATAGGTAGCAGCACAAGTAGCCGCAGGTTGAACTTTCTGCTTCCGACTGCTAAAGTGAATCTGCAAACAAGCGAGTGCCACGCACGCTTCCTCTTGCAGCCCGGGCCATTCGCACAGCAGCCTGCTGCTCTGCCTTCGTTCTTATGCTCTTCGTAGCAGGTCGCGCTTTCGTTTAGCTGGAGACGAACAGTCGTCTGCTTCTCGCCCAGAGAGCACGGTGCTGGCAGCGAAAGCCTCCAGGCTGCTGCCTCTGCCCAAACACGCCTGGCCTCTGCACTTTCTCTCTCAGCGCTAGGTAGCAGCACATTCGGTCTGCGTGGTAGCCTGAATCTTAACGGAAAGCTTCTCAGCTAAGTCTCGCACAGAGAACAGTTTGAGGTCAACGAGCTTAGCCGGAGCTTACCCTCGACGCGTGGAAACCTGTATTTGCAGCACATCCTAGTGGTAGCCCTCTTTCCTTTCCAGCCTGCACAGCGCCGGCAGACGGCGGTGCTCTCTGCACCTGCCTTCTCACTTGCAAGTACCAGCGCCAAGCTTACAGCCTTGCAGGGAGCGAAGAGGCGGATAGGCGTCTCGCCCAGAAGAAGGTGCCAGGACCAAAAGATGGTCTTCCTTTCTCCTGTTCCTTGCCCGAATTGTGGTGCTGCGTTGAAAGTCTTGCCCAGCGAAAAGCTACTCCAGCAAGTGTTTCTCTCCAAACGCATTTCGCTGAGCGAGAGCTACACGGACAGTTTGCACTCGGTGAAACAGCAAGAAAATGCTTGTCCGTCGAGCTGAAGGAAAATCCCTGCACAGCACACTGTGGCTGCGTGCAGTGTTCACGCTGAAGAGCGGCAAAGCTCCAAGCCATGGCTGGGCTTCACTTCTGTCCAGAGCACAGAAGGCGAAGAACCAAGCAGCTGGGCACCGGGCTCATGTACTCAGGGGAGCCAATTTCAAATGTCCAGCCAAGAGCTGCTTCACAAGCACATGCAGCTGAGAATGCTCTGGCTGCTTCAGAAAGGAAGGCGCAGCCCTTGCACTCCTGGACACAAGGTGGCCAGCAGCAGGTTCCTAAACCTTCCGTGCTGCAGAGTGCATGCAGCTGGAGCACAGCCAGGAGGAGGCGTCCAGAAAGAAGGCGTTCTTCAAGTCCCCCCCTCCTCCAGGCAGCCTTGAAACTGAGCACAACACACTGCGCCTCGGGGAGCTTCTTCTTTCCTCAGATAGATGGACCGTCCCCTTCTTCACTCTCGCAGCTCCCTTGCCCACTTGCAGCAGCTGCTGCCAAAGGAAAAGGCTCCAGGGGTAACAGCCTCTGCTGGGCTGAACCTTCCCCTTGCCTCACGTCAAGCACCAGAAACTGTCCTCTGCACTCTGTTTTTCCCTTCTCCACCGCATCTACCACTGTCATCTCTGCATCTCCAAGCATGAAGCTAGCAGAATTGGTTCCAGGGAATACTGGAAGAGAAATAGGTAGCAGCACAAGTAGCCGCAGGTTGAACTTTCTGCTTCCGACTGCTAAAGTGAATCCGCAAACAAGCGAGTGCCACGCACGCTTCCTCTTGCAGCCCGGGCCATTCGCACAGCAGCCTGCTGCTCTGCCTTCGTTCTTATGCTCTTCGTAGCAGGTCGCGCTTTCGTTTAGCTGGAGACGAACAGTCGTCTGCTTCTCGCCCAGAGAGCACGGTGCTGGCAGCGAAAGCCTCCAGGCTGCTGCCTCTGCCCAAACACGCCTGGCCTCTGCACTTTCTCTCTCAGCGCTAGGTAGCAGCACATTCGGTCTGCGTGGTAGCCTGAATCTTAACGGAAAGCTTCTCAGCTAAGTCTCGCACAGAGAACAGTTTGAGGTCAACGAGCTTAGCCGGAGCTTACCCTCGACGCGTGGAAACCTGTATTTGCAGCACATCCTAGTGGTAGCCCTCTTTCCTTTCCAGCCTGCACAGCGCCGGCAGACGGCGGTGCTCTCTGCACCTGCCTTCTCACTTGCAAGTACCAGCGCCAAGCTTACAGCCTTGCAGGGAGCGAAGAGGCGGATAGGCGTCTCGCCCAGAAGAAGGTGCCAGGACCAAAAGATGGTCTTCCTTTCTCCTGTTCCTTGCCCGAATTGTGGTGCTGCGTTGAAAGTCTTGCCCAGCGAAAAGCTACTCCAGCAAGTGTTTCTCTCCAAACGCATTTCGCTGAGCGAGAGCTACACGGACAGTTTGCACTCGGTGAAACAGCAAGAAAATGCTTGTCCGTCGAGCTGAAGGAAAATCCCTGCACAGCACACTGTGGCTGCGTGCAGTGTTCACGCTGAAGAGCGGCAAAGCTCCAAGCCATGGCTGGGCTTCACTTCTGTCCAGAGCACAGAAGGCGAAGAACCAAGCAGCTGGGCACCGGGCTCATGTACTCAGGGGAGCCAATTTCAAATGTCCAGCCAAGAGCTGCTTCACAAGCACATGCAGCTGAGAATGCTCTGGCTGCTTCAGAAAGGAAGGCGCAGCCCTTGCACTCCTGGACACAAGCTGGCCAGCAGCAGGTTCCTAAACCTTGCGTGCTGCAGAGTGCATGCAGCTGGAGCACAGCCAGGAGGAGGCGTCCAGAAAGAAGGCGTTCTTCAAGTCCCCCCCTCCTCCAGGCAGCCTTGAAACTGAGCACAACACACTGCGCCTCGGGGAGCTTCTTCTTTCCTCAGATAGATGGACCGTCCCCTTCTTCACTCTCGCAGCTCCCTTGCCCACTTGCAGCAGCTGCTGCCAAAGGAAAAGGCTCCAGGGGTAACAGCCTCTGCTGGGCTGAACCTTCCCCTTGCCTCACGTCAAGCACCAGAAACTGTCCTCTGCACTCTGTTTTTCCCTTCTCCACCGCATCTACCACTGTCATCTCTGCATCTCCAAGCATGAAGCTAGCAGAATTGGTTCCAGGGAATACTGGAAGAGAAATAGGTAGCAGCACAAGTAGCCGCAGCTTGAACTTTCTGCTTCCGACTGCTAAAGTGAATCCGCAAACAAGCGAGTGCCACGCACGCTTCCTCTTGCAGCCTGGGCCATTCGCACAGCAGCCTGCTGCTCTGCCTTCGTTCTTATGCTCTTCGTAGCAGGTCGCGCTTTCGTTTAGCTGGAGACGAACAGTCGTCTGCTTCTCGCCCAGAGAGCACGGTGCTGGCAGCGAAAGCCTCCAGGCTGCTGCCTCTGCCCAAACACGCCTGGCCTCTGCACTTTCTCTCTCAGCGCTAGGTAGCAGCACATTCGGTCTGCGTGGTAGCCTGAATCTTAACGGAAAGCTTCTCAGCTAAGTCTCGCACAGAGAACAGTTTGAGGTCAACGAGCTTAGCCGGAGCTTACCCTCGACGCGTGGAAACCTGTATTTGCAGCACATCCTAGTGGTAGCCCTCTTTCCTTTCCAGCCTGCACAGCGCCGGCAGACGGCGGTGCTCTCTGCACCTGCCTTCTCACTTGCAAGTACAAGCGCCAAGCTTACAGCCTTGCAGGGAGCGAAGAGGCGGATAGGCGTCTCGCCCAGAAGAAGGTGCCAGGACCAAAAGATGGTCTTCCTTTCTGCTGCTCCTTGCCCGAATTGTGGTGCTGCGTTGAAAGTCTTGCCCAGCGAAAAGCTACTCCAGCAAGTGTTTCTCTCCAAACGCATTTCGCTGAGCGAGAGCTACACGGACAGTTTGCACTCGGTGAAACAGCAAGAAAATGCTTGTCCGTCGAGCTGAAGGAAAATCCCTGCACAGCACACTGTGGCTGCGTGCAGTGTTCACGCTGAAGAGCGGCAAAGCTCCAAGCCATGGCTGGGCTTCACTTCTGTCCAGAGCACAGAAGGCGAAGAACCAAGCAGCTGGGCACCGGGCTCATGTACTCAGGGGAGCCAATTTCAAATGTCCAGCCAAGAGCTGCTTCACAAGCACATGCAGCTGAGAATGCTCTGGCTGCTTCAGAAAGGAAGGCGCAGCCCTTGCACTCCTGGACACAAGCTGGCCAGCAGCAGGTTCCTAAACCTTGCGTGCTGCAGAGTGCATGCAGCTGGAGCACAGCCAGGAGGAGGCGTCCAGAAAGAAGGCGTTCTTCAAGTCCCCCCCTCCTCCAGGCAGCCTTGAAACTGAGCACAACACACTGCGCCTCGGGGAGCTTCTTCTTTCCTCAGATAGATGGACCGTCCCCTTCTTCACTCTCGCAGCTCCCTTGCCCACTTGCAGCAGCTGCTGCCAAAGAAAAAGGCTCCAGGGGTAACAGCCTCTGCTGGGCTGAACCTTCCCCTTGCCTCACGTCAAGCACCAGAAACTGTCCTCTGCACTCTGTTTTTCCCTTCTCCACCGCATCTACCACTGTCATCTCTGCATCTCCAAGCATGAAGCTAGCAGAATTGGTTCCAGGGAATACTGGAAGAGAAATAGGTAGCAGCACAAGTAGCCGCAGGTTGAACTTTCTGCTTCCGACTGCTAAAGTGAATCCGCAAACAAGCGAGTGCCACGCACGCTTCCTTTTGCAGCCCGGGCCATTCGCACAGCAGCCTGCTGCTCTGCCTTCGTTCTTATGCTCTTCGTAGCAGGTCGCGCTTTCGTTTAGCTGGAGACGAACAGTCGTCTGCTTCTCGCCCAGAGAGCACGGTGCTGGCAGCGAAAGCCTCCAGGCTGCTGCCTCTGCCCAAACACGCCTGGCCTCTGCACTTTCTCTCTCAGCGCTAGGTAGCAGCACATTCGGTCTGCGTGGTAGCCTGAATCTTAACGGAAAGCTTCTCAGCTAAGTCTCGCACAGAGAACAGTTTGAGGTCAACGAGCTTAGCCGGAGCTTACCCTCGACGCGTGGAAACCTGTATTTGCAGCACATCCTAGTGGTAGCCCTCTTTCCTTTCCAGCCTGCACAGCGCCGGCAGACGGCGGTGCTCTCTGCACCTGCCTTCTCACTTGCAAGTACCAGCGCCAAGCTTACAGCCTTGCAGGGAGCGAAGAGGCGGATAGGCGTCTCGCCCAGAAGAAGGTGCCAGGACCAAAAGATGGTCTTCCTTTCTCCTGCTCCTTGCCCGAATTGTGGTGCTGCGTTGAAAGTCTTGCCCAGCGAAAAGCTACTCCAGCAAGTGTTTCTCTCCAAACGCATTTCGCTGAGCGAGAGCTACACGGACAGTTTGCACTCGGTGAAACAGCAAGAAAATGCTTGTCCGTCGAGCTGAAGGAAAATCCCTGCACAGCACACTGTGGCTGCGTGCAGTGTTCACGCTGAAGAGCGGCAAAGCTCCAAGCCATGGCTGGGCTTCACTTCTGTCCAGAGCACAGAAGGCGAAGAACCAAGCAGCTGGGCACCGGGCTCATGTACTCAGGGGAGCCAATTTCAAATGTCCAGCCAAGAGCTGCTTCACAAGCACATGCAGCTGAGAATGCTCTGGCTGCTTCAGAAAGGAAGGCGCAGCCCTTGCACTCCTGGACACAAGCTGGCCAGCAGCAGGTTCCTAAACCTTGCGTGCTGCAGAGTGCATGCAGCTGGAGCACAGCCAGGAGGAGGCGTCCAGAAAGAAGGCGTTCTTCAAGTCCCCCCCTCCTCCAGGCAGCCTTGAAACTGAGCACAACACACTGCGCCTCGGGGAGCTTCTTCTTTCCTCAGATAGATGGACCGTCCCCTTCTTCACTCTCGCAGCTCCCTTGCCCACTTGCAGCAGCTGCTGCCAAAGAAAAAGGCTCCAGGGGTAACAGCCTCTGCTGGGCTGAACCTTCCCCTTGCCTCACGTCAAGCACCAGAAACTGTCCTCTGCACTCTGTTTTTCCCTTCTCCACCGCATCTACCACTGTCATCTCTGCATCTCCAAGCATGAAGCTAGCAGAATTGGTTCCAGGGAATACTGGAAGAGAAATAGGTAGCAGCACAAGTAGCCGCAGGTTGAACTTTC
This sequence comes from Corvus hawaiiensis, assembly GCF_020740725.1. Lineage (NCBI taxonomy): Eukaryota > Metazoa > Chordata > Aves > Passeriformes > Corvidae > Corvus > Corvus hawaiiensis. The sequence continues at coordinate 8,310,455 of NC_063216.1, forward strand.
TGCTTCCGACTGCTAAAGTGAATCCGCAAACAAGCGAGTGCCACGCACGCTTCCTTTTGCAGCCCGGGCCATTCGCACAGCAGCCTGCTGCTCTGCCTTCGTTCTTATGCTCTTCGTAGCAGGTCGCGCTTTCGTTTAGCTGGAGACGAACAGTCGTCTGCTTCTCGCCCAGAGAGCACGGTGCTGGCAGCGAAAGCCTCCAGGCTGCTGCCTCTGCCCAAACACGCCTGGCCTCTGCACTTTCTCTCTCAGCGCTAGGTAGCAGCACATTCGGTCTGCGTGGTAGCCTGAATCTTAACGGAAAGCTTCTCAGCTAAGTCTCGCACAGAGAACAGTTTGAGGTCAACGAGCTTAGCCGGAGCTTACCCTCGACGCGTGGAAACCTGTATTTGCAGCACATCCTAGTGGTAGCCCTCTTTCCTTTCCAGCCTGCACAGCGCCGGCAGACGGCGGTGCTCTCTGCACCTGCCTTCTCACTTGCAAGTACCAGCGCCAAGCTTACAGCCTTGCAGGGAGCGAAGAGGCGGATAGGCGTCTCGCCCAGAAGAAGGTGCCAGGACCAAAAGATGGTCTTCCTTTCTCCTGCTCCTTGCCCGAATTGTGGTGCTGCGTTGAAAGTCTTGCCCAGCGAAAAGCTACTCCAGCAAGTGTTTCTCTCCAAACGCATTTCGCTGAGCGAGAGCTACACGGACAGTTTGCACTCGGTGAAACAGCAAGAAAATGCTTGTCCGTCGAGCTGAAGGAAAATCCCTGCACAGCACACTGTGGCTGCGTGCAGTGTTCACGCTGAAGAGCGGCAAAGCTCCAAGCCATGGCTGGGCTTCACTTCTGTCCAGAGCACAGAAGGCGAAGAACCAAGCAGCTGGGCACCGGGCTCATGTACTCAGGGGAGCCAATTTCAAATGTCCAGCCAAGAGCTGCTTCACAAGCACATGCAGCTGAGAATGCTCTGGCTGCTTCAGAAAGGAAGGCGCAGCCCTTGCACTCCTGGACACAAGCTGGCCAGCAGCAGGTTCCTAAACCTTGCGTGCTGCAGAGTGCATGCAGCTGGAGCACAGCCAGAAGGAGGCGTCCAGAAAGAAGGCGTTCTTCAAGCCCCCCCCTCCTCCAGGCAGCCTTGAAACTGAGCACAACACACTGCGCCTCGGGGAGCTTCTTCTTTCCTCAGCTAGATGGACCGTCCCCTTCTTCACTCTCGCAGCTCCCTTGCCCACTTGCAGCAGCTGCTGCCAAAGGAAAAGGCTCCAGGGGTAACAGCCTCTGCTGGGCTGAACCTTCCCCTTGCCTCACGTCAAGCACCAGAAACTGTCCTCTGCACTCTGTTTTTCCCTTCTCCACCGCATCTACCACTGTCATCTCTGCATCTCCAAGCATGAAGCTAGCAGAATTGGTTCCAGGGAATACTGGAAGAGAAATAGGTAGCAGCACAAGTAGCCGCAGCTTGAACTTTCTGCTTCCGACTGCTAAAGTGAATCCGCAAACAAGCGAGTGCCACGCACGCTTCCTCTTGCAGCCCGGGCCATTCGCACAGCAGCCTGCTGCTCTGCCTTCGTTCTTATGCTCTTCGTAGCAGGTCGCGCTTTCGTTTAGCTGGAGACGAACAGTCGTCTGCTTCTCGCCCAGAGAGCACGGTGCTGGCAGCGAAAGCCTCCAGGCTGCTGCCTCTGCCCAAACACGCCTGGCCTCTGCACTTTCTCTCTCAGCGCTAGGTAGCAGCACATTCGGTCTGCGTGGTAGCCTGAATCTTAACGGAAAGCTTCTCAGCTAAGTCTCGCACAGAGAACAGTTTGAGGTCAACGAGCTTAGCCGGAGCTTACCCTCGACGCGTGGAAACCTGTATTTGCAGCACATCCTAGTGGTAGCCCTCTTTCCTTTCCAGCCTGCACAGCGCCGGCAGACGGCGGTGCTCTCTGCACCTGCCTTCTCACTTGCAAGTACCAGCGCCAAGCTTACAGCCTTGCAGGGAGCGAAGAGGCGGATAGGCGTCTCGCCCAGAAGAAGGTGCCAGGACCAAAAGATGGTCTTCCTTTCTGCTGCTCCTTGCCCGAATTGTGGTGCTGCGTTGAAAGTCTTGCCCAGCGAAAAGCTACTCCAGCAAGTGTTTCTCTCCAAACGCATTTCGCTGAGCGAGAGCTACACGGACAGTTTGCACTCGGTGAAACAGCAAGAAAATGCTTGTCCGTCGAGCTGAAGGAAAATCCCTGCACAGCACACTGTGGCTGCGTGCAGTGTTCACGCTGAAGAGCGGCAAAGCTCCAAGCCATGGCTGGGCTTCACTTCTGTCCAGAGCACAGAAGGCGAAGAACCAAGCAGCTGGGCACCGGGCTCATGTACTCAGGGGAGCCAATTTCAAATGTCCAGCCAAGAGCTGCTTCACAAGCACATGCAGCTGAGAACGCTCTGGCTGCTTCAGAAAGGAAGGCGCAGCCCTTGCACTCCTGGGCACAAGCTGGCCAGCAGCAGGTTCCTAAACCTTCCGTGCTGCAGAGTGCATGCAGCTGGAGCACAGCCAGGAGGAGGCGTCCAGAAAGAAGGCGTTCTTCAAGCCCCCCTCTCCTCCAGGCAGCCTTGAAACTGAGCACAACACACTGCGCCTCGGGGAGCTTCTTCTTTCCTCAGATAGATGGACCGTCCCCTTCTTCACTCTCGCAGCTCCCTTGCCCACTTGCAGCAGCTGCTGCCAAAGGAAAAGGCTCCAGGGGTAACAGCCTCTGCTGGGCTGAACCTTCCCCTTGCCTCACGTCAAGCACCAGAAACTGTCCTCTGCACTCTGTTTTTCCCTTCTCCACCGCATCTACCACTGTCATCTCTGCATCTCCAAGCATGAAGCTAGCAGAATTGGTTCCAGGGAATACTGGAAGAGAAATAGGTAGCAGCACAAGTAGCCGCAGCTTGAACTTTCTGCTTCCGACTGCTAAAGTGAATCCGCAAACAAGCGAGTGCCACGCACGCTTCCTCTTGCAGCCTGGGCCATTCGCACAGCAGCCTGCTGCTCTGCCTTCGTTCTTATGCTCTTCGTAGCAGGTCGCGCTTTCGTTTAGCTGGAGACGAACAGTCGTCTGCTTCTCGCCCAGAGAGCACGGTGCTGGCAGCGAAAGCCTCCAGGCTGCTGCCTCTGCCCAAACACGCCTGGCCTCTGCACTTTCTCTCTCAGCGCTACGTAGCAGCACATTCGGTCTGCGTGGTAGCCTGAATCTTAACGGAAAGCTTCTCAGCTAAGTCTCGCACAGAGAACAGTTTGAGGTCAACGAGCTTAGCCGGAGCTTACCCTCGACGCGTGGAAACCTGTATTTGCAGCACATCCTAGTGGTAGCCCTCTTTCCTTTCCAGCCTGCACAGCGCCGGCAGACGGCGGTGCTCTCTGCACCTGCCTTCTCACTTGCAAGTACCAGCGCCAAGCTTACAGCCTTGCAGGGAGCGAAGAGGCGGATAGGCGTCTCGCCCAGAAGAAGGTGCCAGGACCAAAAGATGGTCTTCCTTTCTGCTGCTCCTTGCCCGAATTGTGGTGCTGCGTTGAAAGTCTTGCCCAGCGAAAAGCTACTCCAGCAAGTGTTTCTCTCCAAACGCATTTCGCTGAGCGAGAGCTACACGGACAGTTTGCACTCGGTGAAACAGCAAGAAAATGCTTGTCCGTCGAGCTGAAGGAAAATCCCTGCACAGCACACTGTGGCTGCGTGCAGTGTTCACGCTGAAGAGCGGCAAAGCTCCAAGCCATGGCTGGGCTTCCCTTCTGTCCAGAGCACAGAAGGCGAAGAACCAAGCAGCTGAGCACCGGGCTCATGTACTCAGGGGAGCCAATTTCAAATGTCCAGCCAAGAGCTGCTTCACAAGCACATGCAGCTGAGAATGCTCTGGCTGCTTCAGAAAGGAAGGCGCAGCCCTTGCACTCCTGGACACAAGCTGGCCAGCAGCAGGTTCCTAAACCTTCCGTGCTGCAGAGTGCATGCAGCTGGAGCACAGCCAGGAGGAGGCGTCCAGAAAGAAGGCGTTCTTCAAGTCCCCCCCTCCTCCAGGCAGCCTTGAAACTGAGCACAACACACTGCGCCTCGGGGAGCTTCTTCTTTCCTCAGATAGATGGACCGTCCCCTTCTTCACTCTCGCAGCTCCCTTGCCCACTTGCAGCAGCTGCTGCCAAAGGAAAAGGCTCCAGGGGTAACAGCCTCTGCTGGGCTGAACCTTCCCCTTGCCTCACGTCAAGCACCAGAAACTGTCCTCTGCACTCTGTTTTTCCCTTCTCCACCGCATCTACCACTGTCATCTCTGCATCTCCAAGCATGAAGCTAGCAGAATTGGTTCCAGGGAATACTGGAAGAGAAATAGGTAGCAGCACAAGTAGCCGCAGGTTGAACTTTCTGCTTCCGACTGCTAAAGTGAATCTGCAAACAAGCGAGTGCCACGCACGCTTCCTCTTGCAGCCCGGGCCATTCGCACAGCAGCCTGCTGCTCTGCCTTCGTTCTTATGCTCTTCGTAGCAGGTCGCGCTTTCGTTTAGCTGGAGACGAACAGTCGTCTGCTTCTCGCCCAGAGAGCACGGTGCTGGCAGCGAAAGCCTCCAGGCTGCTGCCTCTGCCCAAACACGCCTGGCCTCTGCACTTTCTCTCTCAGCGCTAGGTAGCAGCACATTCGGTCTGCGTGGTAGCCTGAATCTTAACGGAAAGCTTCTCAGCTAAGTCTCGCACAGAGAACAGTTTGAGGTCAACGAGCTTAGCCGGAGCTTACCCTCGACGCGTGGAAACCTGTATTTGCAGCACATCCTAGTGGTAGCCCTCTTTCCTTTCCAGCCTGCACAGCGCCGGCAGACGGCGGTGCTCTCTGCACCTGCCTTCTCACTTGCAAGTACCAGCGCCAAGCTTACAGCCTTGCAGGGAGCGAAGAGGCGGATAGGCGTCTCGCCCAGAAGAAGGTGCCAGGACCAAAAGATGGTCTTCCTTTCTGCTGCTCCTTGCCCGAATTGTGGTGCTGCGTTGAAAGTCTTGCCCAGCGAAAAGCTACTCCAGCAAGTGTTTCTCTCCAAACGCATTTCGCTGAGCGAGAGCTACACGGACAGTTTGCACTCGGTGAAACAGCAAGAAAATGCTTGTCCGTCGAGCTGAAGGAAAATCCCTGCACAGCACACTGTGGCTGCGTGCAGTGTTCACGCTGAAGAGCGGCAAAGCTCCAAGCCATGGCTGGGCTTCACTTCTGTCCAGAGCACAGAAGGCGAAGAACCAAGCAGCTGGGCACCGGGCTCATGTACTCAGGGGAGCCAATTTCAAATGTCCAGCCAAGAGCTGCTTCACAAGCACATGCAGCTGAGAATGCTCTGGCTGCTTCAGAAAGGAAGGCGCAGCCCTTGCACTCCTGGACACAAGCTGGCCAGCAGCAGGTTCCTAAACCTTGCGTGCTGCAGAGTGCATGCAGCTGGAGCACAGCCAGGAGGAGGCGTCCAGAAAGAAGGCGTTCTTCAAGTCCCCCCCTCCTCCAGGCAGCCTTGAAACTGAGCACAACACACTGCGCCTCGGGGAGCTTCTTCTTTCCTCAGATAGATGGACCGTCCCCTTCTTCACTCTCGCAGCTCCCTTGCCCACTTGCAGCAGCTGCTGCCAAAGGAAAAGGCTCCAGGGGTAACAGCCTCTGCTGGGCTGAACCTTCCCCTTGCCTCACGTCAAGCACCAGAAACTGTCCTCTGCACTCTGTTTTTCCCTTCTCCACCGCATCTACCACTGTCATCTCTGCATCTCCAAGCATGAAGCTAGCAGAATTGGTTCCAGGGAATACTGGAAGAGAAATAGGTAGCAGCACAAGTAGCCGCAGGTTGAACTTTCTGCTTCCGACTGCTAAAGTGAATCCGCAAACAAGCGAGTGCCACGCACGCTTCCTCTTGCAGCCTGGGCCATTCGCACAGCAGCCTGCTGCTCTGCCTTCGTTCTTATGCTCTTCGTAGCAGGTCGCGCTTTCGTTTAGCTGGAGACGAACAGTCGTCTGCTTCTCGCCCAGAGAGCACGGTGCTGGCAGCGAAAGCCTCCAGGCTGCTGCCTCTGCCCAAACACGCCTGGCCTCTGCACTTTCTCTCTCAGCGCTACGTAGCAGCACATTCGGTCTGCGTGGTAGCCTGAATCTTAACGGAAAGCTTCTCAGCTAAGTCTCGCACAGAGAACAGTTTGAGGTCAACGAGCTTAGCCGGAGCTTACCCTCGACGCGTGGAAACCTGTATTTGCAGCACATCCTAGTGGTAGCCCTCTTTCCTTTCCAGCCTGCACAGCGCCGGCAGACGGCGGTGCTCTCTGCACCTGCCTTCTCACTTGCAAGTACCAGCGCCAAGCTTACAGCCTTGCAGGGAGCGAAGAGGCGGATAGGCGTCTCGCCCAGAAGAAGGTGCCAGGACCAAAAGATGGTCTTCCTTTCTCCTGCTCCTTGCCCGAATTGTGGTGCTGCGTTGAAAGTCTTGCCCAGCGAAAAGCTACTCCAGCAAGTGTTTCTCTCCAAACGCATTTCGCTGAGCGAGAGCTACACGGACAGTTTGCACTCGGTGAAACAGCAAGAAAATGCTTGTCCGTCGAGCTGAAGGAAAATCCCTGCACAGCACACTGTGGCTGCGTGCAGTGTTCACGCTGAAGAGCGGCAAAGCTCCAAGCCATGGCTGGGCTTCACTTCTGTCCAGAGCACAGAAGGCGAAGAACCAAGCAGCTGGGCACCGGGCTCATGTACTCAGGGGAGCCAATTTCAAATGTCCAGCCAAGAGCTGCTTCACAAGCACATGCAGCTGAGAATGCTCTGGCTGCTTCAGAAAGGAAGGCGCAGCCCTTGCACTCCTGGACACAAGCTGGCCAGCAGCAGGTTCCTAAACCTTGCGTGCTGCAGAGTGCATGCAGCTGGAGCACAGCCAGGAGGAGGCGTCCAGAAAGAAGGCGTTCTTCAAGTCCCCCCCTCCTCCAGGCAGCCTTGAAACTGAGCACAACACACTGCGCCTCGGGGAGCTTCTTCTTTCCTCAGCTAGATGGACCGTCCCCTTCTTCACTCTCGCAGCTCCCTTGCCCACTTGCAGCAGCTGCTGCCAAAGGAAAAGGCTCCAGGGGTAACAGCCTCTGCTGGGCTGAACCTTCCCCTTGCCTCACGTCAAGCACCAGAAACTGTCCTCTGCACTCTGTTTTTCCCTTCTCCACCGCATCTACCACTGTCATCTCTGCATCTCCAAGCATGAAGCTAGCAGAATTGGTTCCAGGGAATACTGGAAGAGAAATAGGTAGCAGCACAAGTAGCCGCAGGTTGAACTTTCTGCTTCCGACTGCTAAAGTGAATCCGCAAACAAGCGAGTGCCACGCACGCTTCCTCTTGCAGCCCGGGCCATTCGCACAGCAGCCTGCTGCTCTGCCTTCGTTCTTATGCTCTTCGTAGCAGGTCGCGCTTTCGTTTAGCTGGAGACGAACAGTCGTCTGCTTCTCGCCCAGAGAGCACGGTGCTGGCAGCGAAAGCCTCCAGGCTGCTGCCTCTGCCCAAACACGCCTGGCCTCTGCACTTTCTCTCTCAGCGCTAGGTAGCAGCACATTCGGTCTGCGTGGTAGCCTGAATCTTAACGGAAAGCTTCTCAGCTAAGTCTCGCACAGAGAACAGTTTGAGGTCAACGAGCTTAGCCGGAGCTTACCCTCGACGCGTGGAAACCTGTATTTGCAGCACATCCTAGTGGTAGCCCTCTTTCCTTTCCAGCCTGCACAGCGCCGGCAGACGGCGGTGCTCTCTGCACCTGCCTTCTCACTTGCAAGTACCAGCGCCAAGCTTACAGCCTTGCAGGGAGCGAAGAGGCGGATAGGCGTCTCGCCCAGAAGAAGGTGCCAGGACCAAAAGATGGTCTTCCTTTCTGCTGCTCCTTGCCCGAATTGTGGTGCTGTGTTGAAAGTCTTGCCCAGCGAAAAGCTACTCCAGCAAGTGTTTCTCTCCAAACGCGTTTCGCTGAGCGAGAGCTACATGGACAGTTTGCACTCGGTGAAACAGCAAGAAAATGCTTGTCCGTCGAGCTGAAGGAAAATCCCTGCACAGCACACTGTGGCTGCGTGCAGTGTTCACGCTGAAGAGCGGCAAAGCTCCAAGCCATGGCTGGGCTTCACTTCTGTCCAGAGCACAGAAGGCGAAGAACCAAGCAGCTGGGCACCGGGCTCATGTACTCAGGGGAGCCAATTTCAAATGTCCAGCCAAGAGCTGCTTCACAAGCACATGCAGCTGAGAATGCTCTGGCTGCTTCAGAAAGGAAGGCGCAGCCCTTGCACTCCTGGGCACAAGCTGGCCAGCAGCAGGTTCCTAAACCTTCCGTGCTGCAGAGTGCATGCAGCTGGAGCACAGCCAGAAGGAGGCGTCCAGAAAGAAGGCGTTCTTCAAGCCCCCCCCTCCTCCAGGCAGCCTTGAAACTGAGCACAACAAACTGCGCCTCGGGGAGCTTCTTCTTTCCTCAGATAGATGGACCGTCCCCTTCTTCACTCTCGCAGCTCCCTTGCCCACTTGCAGCAGCTGCTGCCAAAGAAAAAGGCTCCAGGGGTAACAGCCTCTGCTGGGCTGAACCTTCCCCTTGCCTCACGTCAAGCACCAGAAACTGTCCTCTGCACTCTGTTTTTCCCTTCTCCACCGCATCTACCACTGTCATCTCTGCATCTCCAAGCATGAAGCTAGCAGAATTGGTTCCAGGGAATACTGGAAGAGAAATAGGTAGCAGCACAAGTAGCCGCAGGTTGAACTTTCTGCTTCCGACTGCTAAAGTGAATCCGCAAACAAGCGAGTGCCACGCACGCTTCCTCTTGCAGCCCGGGCCATTCGCACAGCAGCCTGCTGCTCTGCCTTCGTTCTTATGCTCTTCGTAGCAGGTCGCGCTTTCGTTTAGCTGGAGACGAACAGTCGTCTGCTTCTCGCCCAGAGAGCACGGTGCTGGCAGCGAAAGCCTCCAGGCTGCTGCCTCTGCCCAAACACGCCTGGCCTCTGCACTTTCTCTCTCAGCGCTACGTAGCAGCACATTCGGTCTGCGTGGTAGCCTGAATCTTAACGGAAAGCTTCTCAGCTAAGTCTCGCACAGAGAACAGTTTGAGGTCAACGAGCTTAGCCGGAGCTTACCCTCGACGCGTGGAAACCTGTATTTGCAGCACATCCTAGTGGTAGCCCTCTTTCCTTTCCAGCCTGCACAGCGCCGGCAGACGGCGGTGCTCTCTGCACCTGCCTTCTCACTTGCAAGTACCAGCGCCAAGCTTACAGCCTTGCAGGGAGCGAAGAGGCGGATAGGCGTCTCGCCCAGAAGAAGGTGCCAGGACCAAAAGATGGTCTTCCTTTCTGCTGCTCCTTGCCCGAATTGTGGTGCTGCGTTGAAAGTCTTGCCCAGCGAAAAGCTACTCCAGCAAGTGTTTCTCTCCAAACGCATTTCGCTGAGCGAGAGCTACACGGACAGTTTGCACTCGGTGAAACAGCAAGAAAATGCTTGTCCGTCGAGCTGAAGGAAAATCCCTGCACAGCACACTGTGGCTGCGTGCAGTGTTCACGCTGAAGAGCGGCAAAGCTCCAAGCCATGGCTGGGCTTCACTTCTGTCCAGAGCACAGAAGGCGAAGAACCAAGCAGCTGGGCACCGGGCTCATGTACTCAGGGGAGCCAATTTCAAATGTCCAGCCAAGAGCTGCTTCACAAGCACATGCAGCTGAGAATGCTCTGGCTGCTTCAGAAAGGAAGGCGCAGCCCTTGCACTCCTGGGCACAAGCTGGCCAGCAGCAGGTTCCTAAACCTTCCGTGCTGCAGAGTGCATGCAGCTGGAGCACAGCCAGAAGGAGGCGTCCAGAAAGAAGGCGTTCTTCAAGCCCCCCCCTCCTCCAGGCAGCCTTGAAACTGAGCACAACAAACTGCGCCTCGGGGAGCTTCTTCTTTCCTCAGCTAGATGGACCGTCCCCTTCTTCACTCTCGCAGCTCCCTTGCCCACTTGCAGCAGCTGCTGCCAAAGGAAAAGGCTCCAGGGGTAACAGCCTCTGCTGGGCTGAACCTTCCCCTTGCCTCACGTCAAGCACCAGAAACTGTCCTCTGCACTCTGTTTTTCCCTTCTCCACCGCATCTACCACTGTCATCTCTGCATCTCCAAGCATGAAGCTAGCAGAATTGGTTCCAGGGAATACTGGAAGAGAAATAGGTAGCAGCACAAGTAGCCGCAGCTTGAACTTTCTGCTTCCGACTGCTAAAGTGAATCCGCAAACAAGCGAGTGCCACGCACGCTTCCTCTTGCAGCCTGGGCCATTCGCACAGCAGCCTGCTGCTCTGCCTTCGTTCTTATGCTCTTCGTAGCAGGTCGCGCTTTCGTTTAGCTGGAGACGAACAGTCGTCTGCTTCTCGCCCAGAGAGCACGGTGCTGGCAGCGAAAGCCTCCAGGCTGCTGCCTCTGCCCAAACACGCCTGGCCTCTGCACTTTCTCTCTCAGCGCTAGGTAGCAGCACATTCGGTCTGCGTGGTAGCCTGAATCTTAACGGAAAGCTTCTCAGCTAAGTCTCGCACAGAGAACAGTTTGAGGTCAACGAGCTTAGCCGGAGCTTACCCTCGACGCGTGGAAACCTGTATTTGCAGCACATCCTAGTGGTAGCCCTCTTTCCTTTCCAGCCTGCACAGCGCCGGCAGACGGCGGTGCTCTCTGCACCTGCCTTCTCACTTGCAAGTACCAGCGCCAAGCTTACAGCCTTGCAGGGAGCGAAGAGGCGGATAGGCGTCTCGCCCAGAAGAAGGTGCCAGGACTAAAAGATGGTCTTCCTTTCTGCTGCTCCTTGCCCGAATTGTGGTGCTGCGTTGAAAGTCTTGCCCAGCGAAAAGCTACTCCAGCAAGTGTTTCTCTCCAAACGCATTTCGCTGAGCGAGAGCTACACGGACAGTTTGCACTCGGTGAAACAGCAAGAAAATGCTTGTCCGTCGAGCTGAAGGAAAATCCCTGCACAGCACACTGTGGCTGCGTGCAGTGTTCACGCTGAAGAGCGGCAAAGCTCCAAGCCATGGCTGGGCTTCACTTCTGTCCAGAGCACAGAAGGCGAAGAACCAAGCAGATGGGCACCGGGCTCATGTACTCAGGGGAGCCAATTTCAAATGTCCAGCCAAGAGCTGCTTCACAAGCACATGCAGCTGAGAATGCTCTGGCTGCTTCAGAAAGGAAGGCGCAGCCCTTGCACTCCTGGACACAAGCTGGCCAGCAGCAGGTTCCTAAACCTTGCGTGCTGCAGAGTGCATGCAGCTGGAGCACAGCCAGGAGGAGGCGTCCAGAAAGAAGGCGTTCTTCAAGTCCCCCCCTCCTCCAGGCAGCCTTGAAACTGAGCACAACACACTGCGCCTCGGGGAGCTTCTTCTTTCCTCAGATAGATGGACCGTCCCCTTCTTCACTCTCGCAGCTCCCTTGCCCACTTGCAGCAGCTGCTGCCAAAGAAAAAGGCTCCAGGGGTAACAGCCTCTGCTGGGCTGAACCTTCCCCTTGCCTCACGTCAAGCACCAGAAACTGTCCTCTGCACTCTGTTTTTCCCTTCTCCACCGCATCTACCACTGTCATCTCTGCATCTCCAAGCATGAAGCTAGCAGAATTGGTTCCAGGGAATACTGGAAGAGAAATAGGTAGCAGCACAAGTAGCCGCAGCTTGAACTTTCTGCTTCCGACTGCTAAAGTGAATCCGCAAACAAGCGAGTGCCACGCACGCTTCCTTTTGCAGCCCGGGCCATTCGCACAGCAGCCTGCTGCTCTGCCTTCGTTCTTATGCTCTTCGTAGCAGGTCGCGCTTTCGTTTAGCTGGAGACGAACAGTCGTCTGCTTCTCGCCCAGAGAGCACGGTGCTGGCAGCGAAAGCCTCCAGGCTGCTGCCTCTGCCCAAACACGCCTGGCCTCTGCACTTTCTCTCTCAGCGCTAGGTAGCAGCACATTCGGTCTGCGTGGTAGCCTGAATCTTAACGGAAAGCTTCTCAGCTAAGTCTCGCACAGAGAACAGTTTGAGGTCAACGAGCTTAGCCGGAGCTTACCCTCGACGCGTGGAAACCTGTATTTGCAGCACATCCTAGTGGTAGCCCTCTTTCCTTTCCAGCCTGCACAGCGCCGGCAGACGGCGGTGCTCTCTGCACCTGCCTTCTCACTTGCAAGTACCAGCGCCAAGCTTACAGCCTTGCAGGGAGCGAAGAGGCGGATAGGCGTCTCGCCCAGAAGAAGGTGCCAGGACCAAAAGATGGTCTTCCTTTCTCCTGCTCCTTGCCCGAATTGTGGTGCTGTGTTGAAAGTCTTGCCCAGCGAAAAGCTACTCCAGCAAGTGTTTCTCTCCAAACGCATTTCGCTGAGCGAGAGCTACATGGACAGTTTGCACTCGGTGAAACAGCAAGAAAATGCTTGTCCGTCGAGCTGAAGGAAAATCCCTGCACAGCACACTGTGGCTGCGTGCAGTGTTCACGCTGAAGAGCGGCAAAGCTCCAAGCCATGGCTGGGCTTCACTTCTGTCCAGAGCACAGAAGGCGAAGAACCAAGCAGCTGGGCACCGGGCTCATGTACTCAGGGGAGCCAATTTCAAATGTCCAGCCAAGAGCTGCTTCACAAGCACATGCAGCTGAGAATGCTCTGGCTGCTTCAGAAAGGAAGGCGCAGCCCTTGCACTCCTGGACACAAGCTGGCCAGCAGCAGGTTCCTAAACCTTGCGTGCTGCAGAGTGCATGCAGCTGGAGCACAGCCAGGAGGAGGCGTCCAGAAAGAAGGCGTTCTTCAAGTCCCCCCCTCCTCCAGGCAGCCTTGAAACTGAGCACAACACACTGCGCCTCGGGGAGCTTCTTCTTTCCTCAGATAGATGGACCGTCCCCTTCTTCACTCTCGCAGCTCCCTTGCCCACTTGCAGCAGCTGCTGCCAAAGGAAAAGGCTCCAGGGGTAACAGCCTCTGCTGGGCTGAACCTTCCCCTTGCCTCACGTCAAGCACCAGAAACTGTCCTCTGCACTCTGTTTTTCCCTTCTCCACCGCATCTACCACTGTCATCTCTGCATCTCCAAGCATGAAGCTAGCAGAATTGGTTCCAGGGAATACTGGAAGAGAAATAGGTAGCAGCACAAGTAGCCGCAGGTTGAACTTTCTGCTTCCGACTGCTAAAGTGAATCTGCAAACAAGCGAGTGCCACGCACGCTTCCTCTTGCAGCCCGGGCCATTCGCACAGCAGCCTGCTGCTCTGCCTTCGTTCTTATGCTCTTCGTAGCAGGTCGCGCTTTCGTTTAGCTGGAGACGAACAGTCGTCTGCTTCTCGCCCAGAGAGCACGGTGCTGGCAGCGAAAGCCTCCAGGCTGCTGCCTCTGCCCAAACACGCCTGGCCTCTGCACTTTCTCTCTCAGCGCTAGGTAGCAGCACATTCGGTCTGCGTGGTAGCCTGAATCTTAACGGAAAGCTTCTCAGCTAAGTCTCGCACAGAGAACAGTTTGAGGTCAACGAGCTTAGCCGGAGCTTACCCTCGACGCGTGGAAACCTGTATTTGCAGCACATCCTAGTGGTAGCCCTCTTTCCTTTCCAGCCTGCACAGCGCCGGCAGACGGCGGTGCTCTCTGCACCTGCCTTCTCACTTGCAAGTACCAGCGCCAAGCTTACAGCCTTGCAGGGAGCGAAGAGGCGGATAGGCGTCTCGCCCAGAAGAAGGTGCCAGGACCAAAAGATGGTCTTCCTTTCTCCTGCTCCTTGCCCGAATTGTGGTGCTGCGTTGAAAGTCTTGCCCAGCGAAAAGCTACTCCAGCAAGTGTTTCTCTCCAAACGCATTTCGCTGAGCGAGAGCTACACGGACAGTTTGCACTCGGTGAAACAGCAAGAAAATGCTTGTCCGTCGAGCTGAAGGAAAATCCCTGCACAGCACACTGTGGCTGCGTGCAGTGTTCACGCTGAAGAGCGGCAAAGCTCCAAGCCATGGCTGGGCTTCCCTTCTGTCCAGAGCACAGAAGGCGAAGAACCAAGCAGCTGGGCACCGGGCTCATGTACTCAGGGGAGCCAATTTCAAATGTCCAGCCAAGAGCTGCTTCACAAGCACATGCAGCTGAGAATGCTCTGGCTGCTTCAGAAAGGAAGGCGCAGCCCTTGCACTCCTGGACACAAGCTGGCCAGCAGCAGGTTCCTAAACCTTGCGTGCTGCAGAGTGCATGCAGCTGGAGCACAGCCAGGAGGAGGCGTCCAGAAAGAAGGCGTTCTTCAAGTCCCCCCCTCCTCCAGGCAGCCTTGAAACTGAGCACAACACACTGCGCCTCGGGGAGCTTCTTCTTTCCTCAGCTAGATGGACCGTCCCCTTCTTCACTCTCGCAGCTCCCTTGCCCACTTGCAGCAGCTGCTGCCAAAGGAAAAGGCTCCAGGGGTAACAGCCTCTGCTGGGCTGAACCTTCCCCTTGCCTCACGTCAAGCACCAGAAACTGTCCTCTGCACTCTGTTTTTCCCTTCTCCACCGCATCTACCACTGTCATCTCTGCATCTCCAAGCATGAAGCTAGCAGAATTGGTTCCAGGGAATACTGGAAGAGAAATAGGTAGCAGCACAAGTAGCCGCAGGTTGAACTTTCTGCTTCCGACTGCTAAAGTGAATCCGCAAACAAGCGAGTGCCACGCACGCTTCCTCTTGCAGCCTGGGCCATTCGCACAGCAGCCTGCTGCTCTGCCTTCGTTCTTATGCTCTTCGTAGCAGGTCGCGCTTTCGTTTAGCTGGAGACGAACAGTCGTCTGCTTCTCGCCCAGAGAGCACGGTGCTGGCAGCGAAAGCCTCCAGGCTGCTGCCTCTGCCCAAACACGCCTGGCCTCTGCACTTTCTCTCTCAGCGCTAGGTAGCAGCACATTCGGTCTGCGTGGTAGCCTGAATCTTAACGGAAAGCTTCTCAGCTAAGTCTCGCACAGAGAACAGTTTGAGGTCAACGAGCTTAGCCGGAGCTTACCCTCGACGCGTGGAAACCTGTATTTGCAGCACATCCTAGTGGTAGCCCTCTTTCCTTTCCAGCCTGCACAGCGCCGGCAGACGGCGGTGCTCTCTGCACCTGCCTTCTCACTTGCAAGTACCAGCGCCAAGCTTACAGCCTTGCAGGGAGCGAAGAGGCGGATAGGCGTCTCGCCCAGAAGAAGGTGCCAGGACCAAAAGATGGTCTTCCTTTCTCCTGCTCCTTGCCCGAATTGTGGTGCTGCGTTGAAAGTCTTGCCCAGCGAAAAGCTACTCCAGCAAGTGTTTCTCTCCAAACGCATTTCGCTGAGCGAGAGCTACACGGACAGTTTGCACTCGGTGAAACAGCAAGAAAATGCTTGTCCGTCGAGCTGAAGGAAAATCCCTGCACAGCACACTGTGGCTGCGTGCAGTGTTCACGCTGAAGAGCGGCAAAGCTCCAAGCCATGGCTGGGCTTCACTTCTGTCCAGAGCACAGAAGGCGAAGAACCAAGCAGCTGGGCACCGGGCTCATGTACTCAGGGGAGCCAATTTCAAATGTCCAGCCAAGAGCTGCTTCACAAGCACATGCAGCTGAGAATGCTCTGGCTGCTTCAGAAAGGAAGGCGCAGCCCTTGCACTCCTGGGCACAAGCTGGCCAGCAGCAGGTTCCTAAACCTTGCGTGCTGCAGAGTGCATGCAGCTGGAGCACAGCCAGGAGGAGGCGTCCAGAAAGAAGGCGTTCTTCAAGTCCCCCCCTCCTCCAGGCAGCCTTGAAACTGAGCACAACACACTGCGCCTCGGGGAGCTTCTTCTTTCCTCAGCTAGATGGACCGTCCCCTTCTTCACTCTCGCAGCTCCCTTGCCCACTTGCAGCAGCTGCTGCCAAAGAAAAAGGCTCCAGGGGTAACAGCCTCTGCTGGGCTGAACCTTCCCCTTGCCTCACGTCAAGCACCAGAAACTGTCCTCTGCACTCTGTTTTTCCCTTCTCCACCGCATCTACCACTGTCATCTCTGCATCTCCAAGCATGAAGCTAGCAGAATTGGTTCCAGGGAATACTGGAAGAGAAATAGGTAGCAGCACAAGTAGCCGCAGGTTGAACTTTCTGCTTCCGACTGCTAAAGTGAATCCGCAAACAAGCGAGTGCCACGCACGCTTCCTCTTGCAGCCCGGGCCATTCGCACAGCAGCCTGCTGCTCTGCCTTCGTTCTTATGCTCTTCGTAGCAGGTCGCGCTTTCGTTTAGCTGGAGACGAACAGTCGTCTGCTTCTCGCCCAGAGAGCACGGTGCTGGCAGCGAAAGCCTCCAGGCTGCTGCCTCTGCCCAAACACGCCTGGCCTCTGCACTTTCTCTCTCAGCGCTAGGTAGCAGCACATTCGGTCTGCGTGGTAGCCTGAATCTTAACGGAAAGCTTCTCAGCTAAGTCTCGCACAGAGAACAGTTTGAGGTCAACGAGCTTAGCCGGAGCTTACCCTCGACGCGTGGAAACCTGTATTTGCAGCACATCCTAGTGGTAGCCCTCTTTCCTTTCCAGCCTGCACAGCGCCGGCAGACGGCGGTGCTCTCTGCACCTGCCTTCTCACTTGCAAGTACCAGCGCCAAGCTTACAGCCTTGCAGGGAGCGAAGAGGCGGATAGGCGTCTCGCCCAGAAGAAGGTGCCAGGACCAAAAGATGGTCTTCCTTTCTCCTGCTCCTTGCCCGAATTGTGGTGCTGCGTTGAAAGTCTTGCCCAGCGAAAAGCTACTCCAGCAAGTGTTTCTCTCCAAACGCATTTCGCTGAGCGAGAGCTACACGGACAGTTTGCACTCGGTGAAACAGCAAGAAAATGCTTGTCCGTCGAGCTGAAGGAAAATCCCTGCACAGCACACTGTGGCTGCGTGCAGTGTTCACGCTGAAGAGCGGCAAAGCTCCAAGCCATGGCTGGGCTTCACTTCTGTCCAGAGCACAGAAGGCGAAGAACCAAGCAGCTGGGCACCGGGCTCATGTACTCAGGGGAGCCAATTTCAAATGTCCAGCCAAGAGCTGCTTCACAAGCACATGCAGCTGAGAATGCTCTGGCTGCTTCAGAAAGGAAGGCGCAGCCCTTGCACTCCTGGACACAAGCTGGCCAGCAGCAGGTTCCTAAACCTTGCGTGCTGCAGAGTGCATGCAGCTGGAGCACAGCCAGGAGGAGGCGTCCAGAAAGAAGGCGTTCTTCAAGTCCCCCCCTCCTCCAGGCAGCCTTGAAACTGAGCACAACACACTGCGCCTCGGGGAGCTTCTTCTTTCCTCAGATAGATGGACCGTCCCCTTCTTCACTCTCGCAGCTCCCTTGCCCACTTGCAGCAGCTGCTGCCAAAGGAAAAGGCTCCAGGGGTAACAGCCTCTGCTGGGCTGAACCTTCCCCTTGCCTCACGTCAAGCACCAGAAACTGTCCTCTGCACTCTGTTTTTCCCTTCTCCACCGCATCTACCACTGTCATCTCTGCATCTCCAAGCATGAAGCTAGCAGAATTGGTTCCAGGGAATACTGGAAGAGAAATAGGTAGCAGCACAAGTAGCCGCAGCTTGAACTTTCTGCTTCCGACTGCTAAAGTGAATCCGCAAACAAGCGAGTGCCACGCACGCTTCCTCTTGCAGCCTGGGCCATTCGCACAGCAGCCTGCTGCTCTGCCTTCGTTCTTATGCTCTTCGTAGCAGGTCGCGCTTTCGTTTAGCTGGAGACGAACAGTCGTCTGCTTCTCGCCCAGAGAGCACGGTGCTGGCAGCGAAAGCCTCCAGGCTGCTGCCTCTGCCCAAACACGCCTGGCCTCTGCACTTTCTCTCTCAGCGCTAGGTAGCAGCACATTCGGTCTGCGTGGTAGCCTGAATCTTAACGGAAAGCTTCTCAGCTAAGTCTCGCACAGAGAACAGTTTGAGGTCAACGAGCTTAGCCGGAGCTTACCCTCGACGCGTGGAAACCTGTATTTGCAGCACATCCTAGTGGTAGCCCTCTTTCCTTTCCAGCCTGCACAGCGCCGGCAGACGGCGGTGCTCTCTGCACCTGCCTTCTCACTTGCAAGTACCAGCGCCAAGCTTACAGCCTTGCAGGGAGCGAAGAGGCGGATAGGCGTCTCGCCCAGAAGAAGGTGCCAGGACCAAAAGATGGTCTTCCTTTCTCCTGCTCCTTGCCCGAATTGTGGTGCTGCGTTGAAAGTCTTGCCCAGCGAAAAGCTACTCCAGCAAGTGTTTCTCTCCAAACGCATTTCGCTGAGCGAGAGCTACACGGACAGTTTGCACTCGGTGAAACAGCAAGAAAATGCTTGTCCGTCGAGCTGAAGGAAAATCCCTGCACAGCACACTGTGGCTGCGTGCAGTGTTCACGCTGAAGAGCGGCAAAGCTCCAAGCCATGGCTGGGCTTCACTTCTGTCCAGAGCACAGAAGGCGAAGAACCAAGCAGCTGGGCACCGGGCTCATGTACTCAGGGGAGCCAATTTCAAATGTCCAGCCAAGAGCTGCTTCACAAGCACATGCAGCTGAGAATGCTCTGGCTGCTTCAGAAAGGAAGGCGCAGCCCTTGCACTCCTGGGCACAAGCTGGCCAGCAGCAGGTTCCTAAACCTTGCGTGCTGCAGAGTGCATGCAGCTGGAGCACAGCCAGGAGGAGGCGTCCAGAAAGAAGGCGTTCTTCAAGTCCCCCCCTCCTCCAGGCAGCCTTGAAACTGAGCACAACACACTGCGCCTCGGGGAGCTTCTTCTTTCCTCAGCTAGATGGACCGTCCCCTTCTTCACTCTCGCAGCTCCCTTGCCCACTTGCAGCAGCTGCTGCCAAAGAAAAAGGCTCCAGGGGTAACAGCCTCTGCTGGGCTGAACCTTCCCCTTGCCTCACGTCAAGCACCAGAAACTGTCCTCTGCACTCTGTTTTTCCCTTCTCCACCGCATCTACCACTGTCATCTCTGCATCTCCAAGCATGAAGCTAGCAGAATTGGTTCCAGGGAATACTGGAAGAGAAATAGGTAGCAGCACAAGTAGCCGCAGGTTGAACTTTCTGCTTCCGACTGCTAAAGTGAATCCGCAAACAAGCGAGTGCCACGCACGCTTCCTCTTGCAGCCCGGGCCATTCGCACAGCAGCCTGCTGCTCTGCCTTCGTTCTTATGCTCTTCGTAGCAGGTCGCGCTTTCGTTTAGCTGGAGACGAACAGTCGTCTGCTTCTCGCCCAGAGAGCACGGTGCTGGCAGCGAAAGCCTCCAGGCTGCTGCCTCTGCCCAAACACGCCTGGCCTCTGCACTTTCTCTCTCAGCGCTAGGTAGCAGCACATTCGGTCTGCGTGGTAGCCTGAATCTTAACGGAAAGCTTCTCAGCTAAGTCTCGCACAGAGAACAGTTTGAGGTCAACGAGCTTAGCCGGAGCTTACCCTCGACGCGTGGAAACCTGTATTTGCAGCACATCCTAGTGGTAGCCCTCTTTCCTTTCCAGCCTGCACAGCGCCGGCAGACGGCGGTGCTCTCTGCACCTGCCTTCTCACTTGCAAGTACCAGCGCCAAGCTTACAGCCTTGCAGGGAGCGAAGAGGCGGATAGGCGTCTCGCCCAGAAGAAGGTGCCAGGACCAAAAGATGGTCTTCCTTTCTGCTGCTCCTTGCCCGAATTGTGGTGCTGCGTTGAAAGTCTTGCCCAGCGAAAAGCTACTCCAGCAAGTGTTTCTCTCCAAACGCATTTCGCTGAGCGAGAGCTACACGGACAGTTTGCACTCGGTGAAACAGCAAGAAAATGCTTGTCCGTCGAGCTGAAGGAAAATCCCTGCACAGCACACTGTGGCTGCGTGCAGTGTTCACGCTGAAGAGCGGCAAAGCTCCAAGCCATGGCTGGGCTTCACTTCTGTCCAGAGCACAGAAGGCGAAGAACCAAGCAGCTGGGCACCGGGCTCATGTACTCAGGGGAGCCAATTTCAAATGTCCAGCCAAGAGCTGCTTCACAAGCACATGCAGCTGAGAATGCTCTGGCTGCTTCAGAAAGGAAGGCGCAGCCCTTGCACTCCTGGGCACAAGCTGGCCAGCAGCAGGTTCCTAAACCTTCCGTGCTGCAGAGTGCATGCAGCTGGAGCACAGCCAGAAGGAGGCGTCCAGAAAGAAGGCGTTCTTCAAGTCCCCCCCTCCTCCAGGCAGCCTTGAAACTGAGCACAACAAACTGCGCCTCGGGGAGCTTCTTCTTTCCTCAGATAGATGGACCGTCCCCTTCTTCACTCTCGCAGCTCCCTTGCCCACTTGCAGCAGCTGCTGCCAAAGGAAAAGGCTCCAGGGGTAACAGCCTCTGCTGGGCTGAACCTTCCCCTTGCCTCACGTCAAGCACCAGAAACTGTCCTCTGCACTCTGTTTTTCCCTTCTCCACCGCATCTACCACTGTCATCTCTGCATCTCCAAGCATGAAGCTAGCAGAATTGGTTCCAGGGAATACTGGAAGAGAAATAGGTAGCAGCACAAGTAGCCGCAGCTTGAACTTTCTGCTTCCGACTGCTAAAGTGAATCCGCAAACAAGCGAGTGCCACGCACGCTTCCTCTTGCAGCCTGGGCCATTCGCACAGCAGCCTGCTGCTCTGCCTTCGTTCTTATGCTCTTCGTAGCAGGTCGCGCTTTCGTTTAGCTGGAGACGAACAGTCGTCTGCTTCTCGCCCAGAGAGCACGGTGCTGGCAGCGAAAGCCTCCAGGCTGCTGCCTCTGCCCAAACACGCCTGGCCTCTGCACTTTCTCTCTCAGCGCTAGGTAGCAGCACATTCGGTCTGCGTGGTAGCCTGAATCTTAACGGAAAGCTTCTCAGCTAAGTCTCGCACAGAGAACAGTTTGAGGTCAACGAGCTTAGCCGGAGCTTACCCTCGACGCGTGGAAACCTGTATTTGCAGCACATCCTAGTGGTAGCCCTCTTTCCTTTCCAGCCTGCACAGCGCCGGCAGACGGCGGTGCTCTCTGCACCTGCCTTCTCACTTGCAAGTACCAGCGCCAAGCTTACAGCCTTGCAGGGAGCGAAGAGGCGGATAGGCGTCTCGCCCAGAAGAAGGTGCCAGGACCAAAAGATGGTCTTCCTTTCTGCTGCTCCTTGCCCGAATTGTGGTGCTGCGTTGAAAGTCTTGCCCAGCGAAAAGCTACTCCAGCAAGTGTTTCTCTCCAAACGCATTTCGCTGAGCGAGAGCTACACGGACAGTTTGCACTCGGTGAAACAGCAAGAAAATGCTTGTCCGTCGAGCTGAAGGAAAATCCCTGCACAGCACACTGTGGCTGCGTGCAGTGTTCACGCTGAAGAGCGGCAAAGCTCCAAGCCATGGCTGGGCTTCACTTCTGTCCAGAGCACAGAAGGCGAAGAACCAAGCAGCTGGGCACCGGGCTCATGTACTCAGGGGAGCCAATTTCAAATGTCCAGCCAAGAGCTGCTTCACAAGCACATGCAGCTGAGAATGCTCTGGCTGCTTCAGAAAGGAAGGCGCAGCCCTTGCACTCCTGGACACAACCACGCCAGCAGCAGGTTCCTAAACCTTGCGTGCTGCAGAGTGCATGCAGCTGGAGCACAGCCAGGAGGAGGCGTCCAGAAAGAAGGCGTTCTTCAAGTCCCCCCCTCCTCCAGGCAGCCTTGAAACTGAGCACAACACACTGCGCCTCGGGGAGCTTCTTCTTTCCTCAGCTAGATGGACCGTCCCCTTCTTCACTCTCGCAGCTCCCTTGCCCACTTGCAGCAGCTGCTGCCAAAGAAAAAGGCTCCAGGGGTAACAGCCTCTGCTGGGCTGAACCTTCCCCTTGCCTCACGTCAAGCACCAGAAACTGTCCTCTGCACTCTGTTTTTCCCTTCTCCACCGCATCTACCACTGTCATCTCTGCATCTCCAAGCATGAAGCTAGCAGAATTGGTTCCAGGGAATACTGGAAGAGAAATAGGTAGCAGCACAAGTAGCCGCAGGTTGAACTTTCTGCTTCCGACTGCTAAAGTGAATCCGCAAACAAGCGAGTGCCACGCACGCTTCCTTTTGCAGCCCGGGCCATTCGCACAGCAGCCTGCTGCTCTGCCTTCGTTCTTATGCTCTTCGTAGCAGGTCGCGCTTTCGTTTAGCTGGAGACGAACAGTCGTCTGCTTCTCGCCCAGAGAGCACGGTGCTGGCAGCGAAAGCCTCCAGGCTGCTGCCTCTGCCCAAACACGCCTGGCCTCTGCACTTTCTCTCTCAGCGCTAGGTAGCAGCACATTCGGTCTGCGTGGTAGCCTGAATCTTAACGGAAAGCTTCTCAGCTAAGTCTCGCACAGAGAACAGTTTGAGGTCAACGAGCTTAGCCGGAGCTTACCCTCGACGCGTGGAAACCTGTATTTGCAGCACATCCTAGTGGTAGCCCTCTTTCCTTTCCAGCCTGCACAGCGCCGGCAGACGGCGGTGCTCTCTGCACCTGCCTTCTCACTTGCAAGTACCAGCGCCAAGCTTACAGCCTTGCAGGGAGCGAAGAGGCGGATAGGCGTCTCGCCCAGAAGAAGGTGCCAGGACCAAAAGATGGTCTTCCTTTCTGCTGCTCCTTGCCCGAATTGTGGTGCTGTGTTGAAAGTCTTGCCCAGCGAAAAGCTACTCCAGCAAGTGTTTCTCTCCAAACGCATTTCGCTGAGCGAGAGCTACATGGACAGTTTGCACTCGGTGAAACAGCAAGAAAATGCTTGTCCGTCGAGCTGAAGGAAAATCCCTGCACAGCACACTGTGGCTGCGTGCAGTGTTCACGCTGAAGAGCGGCAAAGCTCCAAGCCATGGCTGGGCTTCACTTCTGTTCAGAGCACAGAAGGCGAAGAACCAAGCAGCTGGGCACCGGGCTCATGTACTCAGGGGAGCCAATTTCAAATGTCCAGCCAAGAGCTGCTTCACAAGCACATGCAGCTGAGAATGCTCTGGCTGCTTCAGAAAGGAAGGCGCAGCCCTTGCACTCCTGGACACAAGCTGGCCAGCAGCAGGTTCCTAAACCTTGCGTGCTGCAGAGTGCATGCAGCTGGAGCACAGCCAGGAGGAGGCGTCCAGAAAGAAGGCGTTCTTCAAGTCCCCCCCTCCTCCAGGCAGCCTTGAAACTGAGCACAACACACTGCGCCTCGGGGAGCTTCTTCTTTCCTCAGATAGATGGACCGTCCCCTTCTTCACTCTCGCAGCTCCCTTGCCCACTTGCAGCAGCTGCTGCCAAAGGAAAAGGCTCCAGGGGTAACAGCCTCTGCTGGGCTGAACCTTCCCCTTGCCTCACGTCAAGCACCAGAAACTGTCCTCTGCACTCTGTTTTTCCCTTCTCCACCGCATCTACCACTGTCATCTCTGCATCTCCAAGCATGAAGCTAGCAGAATTGGTTCCAGGGAATACTGGAAGAGAAATAGGTAGCAGCACAAGTAGCCGCAGGTTGAACTTTCTGCTTCCGACTGCTAAAGTGAATCTGCAAACAAGCGAGTGCCACGCACGCTTCCTCTTGCAGCCCGGGCCATTCGCACAGCAGCCTGCTGCTCTGCCTTCGTTCTTATGCTCTTCGTAGCAGGTCGCGCTTTCGTTTAGCTGGAGACGAACAGTCGTCTGCTTCTCGCCCAGAGAGCACGGTGCTGGCAGCGAAAGCCTCCAGGCTGCTGCCTCTGCCCAAACACGCCTGGCCTCTGCACTTTCTCTCTCAGCGCTAGGTAGCAGCACATTCGGTCTGCGTGGTAGCCTGAATCTTAACGGAAAGCTTCTCAGCTAAGTCTCGCACAGAGAACAGTTTGAGGTCAACGAGCTTAGCCGGAGCTTACCCTCGACGCGTGGAAACCTGTATTTGCAGCACATCCTAGTGGTAGCCCTCTTTCCTTTCCAGCCTGCACAGCGCCGGCAGACGGCGGTGCTCTCTGCACCTGCCTTCTCACTTGCAAGTACCAGCGCCAAGCTTACAGCCTTGCAGGGAGCGAAGAGGCGGATAGGCGTCTCGCCCAGAAGAAGGTGCCAGGACCAAAAGATGGTCTTCCTTTCTCCTGCTCCTTGCCCGAATTGTGGTGCTGCGTTGAAAGTCTTGCCCAGCGAAAAGCTACTCCAGCAAGTGTTTCTCTCCAAACGCATTTCGCTGAGCGAGAGCTACACGGACAGTTTGCACTCGGTGAAACAGCAAGAAAATGCTTGTCCGTCGAGCTGAAGGAAAATCCCTGCACAGCACACTGTGGCTGCGTGCAGTGTTCACGCTGAAGAGCGGCAAAGCTCCAAGCCATGGCTGGGCTTCCCTTCTGTCCAGAGCACAGAAGGCGAAGAACCAAGCAGCTGGGCACCGGGCTCATGTACTCAGGGGAGCCAATTTCAAATGTCCAGCCAAGAGCTGCTTCACAAGCACATGCAGCTGAGAATGCTCTGGCTGCTTCAGAAAGGAAGGCGCAGCCCTTGCACTCCTGGACACAAGCTGGCCAGCAGCAGGTTCCTAAACCTTGCGTGCTGCAGAGTGCATGCAGCTGGAGCACAGCCAGGAGGAGGCGTCCAGAAAGAAGGCGTTCTTCAAGTCCCCCCCCCCTCCAGGCAGCCTTGAAACTGAACACAACACACTGCGCCTCGGGGAGCTTCTTCTTTCCTCAGCTAGATGGACCGTCCCCTTCTTCACTCTCGCAGCTCCCTTGCCCACTTGCAGCAGCTGCTGCCAAAGGAAAAGGCTCCAGGGGTAACAGCCTCTGCTGGGCTGAACCTTCCCCTTGCCTCACGTCAAGCACCAGAAACTGTCCTCTGCACTCTGTTTTTCCCTTCTCCACCGCATCTACCACTGTCATCTCTGCATCTCCAAGCATGAAGCTAGCAGAATTGGTTCCAGGGAATACTGGAAGAGAAATAGGTAGCAGCACAAGTAGCCGCAGGTTGAACTTTCTGCTTCCGACTGCTAAAGTGAATCCGCAAACAAGCGAGTGCCACGCACGCTTCCTCTTGCAGCCTGGGCCATTCGCACAGCAGCCTGCTGCTCTGCCTTCGTTCTTATGCTCTTCGTAGCAGGTCGCGCTTTCGTTTAGCTGGAGACGAACAGTCGTCTGCTTCTCGCCCAGAGAGCACGGTGCTGGCAGCGAAAGCCTCCAGGCTGCTGCCTCTGCCCAAACACGCCTGGCCTCTGCACTTTCTCTCTCAGCGCTAGGTAGCAGCACATTCGGTCTGCGTGGTAGCCTGAATCTTAACGGAAAGCTTCTCAGCTAAGTCTCGCACAGAGAACAGTTTGAGGTCAACGAGCTTAGCCGGAGCTTACCCTCGACGCGTGGAAACCTGTATTTGCAGCACATCCTAGTGGTAGCCCTCTTTCCTTTCCAGCCTGCACAGCGCCGGCAGACGGCGGTGCTCTCTGCACCTGCCTTCTCACTTGCAAGTACCAGCGCCAAGCTTACAGCCTTGCAGGGAGCGAAGAGGCGGATAGGCGTCTCGCCCAGAAGAAGGTGCCAGGACCAAAAGATGGTCTTCCTTTCTCCTGCTCCTTGCCCGAATTGTGGTGCTGCGTTGAAAGTCTTGCCCAGCGAAAAGCTACTCCAGCAAGTGTTTCTCTCCAAACGCATTTCGCTGAGCGAGAGCTACACGGACAGTTTGCACTCGGTGAAACAGCAAGAAAATGCTTGTCCGTCGAGCTGAAGGAAAATCCCTGCACAGCACACTGTGGCTGCGTGCAGTGTTCACGCTGAAGAGCGGCAAAGCTCCAAGCCATGGCTGGGCTTCACTTCTGTCCAGAGCACAGAAGGCGAAGAACCAAGCAGCTGGGCACCGGGCTCATGTACTCAGGGGAGCCAATTTCAAATGTCCAGCCAAGAGCTGCTTCACAAGCACATGCAGCTGAGAATGCTCTGGCTGCTTCAGAAAGGAAGGCGCAGCCCTTGCACTCCTGGGCACAAGCTGGCCAGCAGCAGGTTCCTAAACCTTGCGTGCTGCAGAGTGCATGCAGCTGGAGCACAGCCAGGAGGAGGCGTCCAGAAAGAAGGCGTTCTTCAAGTCCCCCCCTCCTCCAGGCAGCCTTGAAACTGAGCACAACACACTGCGCCTCGGGGAGCTTCTTCTTTCCTCAGATAGATGGACCGTCCCCTTCTTCACTCTCGCAGCTCCCTTGCCCACTTGCAGCAGCTGCTGCCAAAGAAAAAGGCTCCAGGGGTAACAGCCTCTGCTGGGCTGAACCTTCCCCTTGCCTCACGTCAAGCACCAGAAACTGTCCTCTGCACTCTGTTTTTCCCTTCTCCACCGCATCTACCACTGTCATCTCTGCATCTCCAAGCATGAAGCTAGCAGAATTGGTTCCAGGGAATACTGGAAGAGAAATAGGTAGCAGCACAAGTAGCCGCAGCTTGAACTTTCTGCTTCCGACTGCTAAAGTGAATCCGCAAACAAGCGAGTGCCACGCACGCTTCCTCTTGCAGCCCGGGCCATTCGCACAGCAGCCTGCTGCTCTGCCTTCGTTCTTATGCTCTTCGTAGCAGGTCGCGCTTTCGTTTAGCTGGAGACGAACAGTCGTCTGCTTCTCGCCCAGAGAGCACGGTGCTGGCAGCGAAAGCCTCCAGGCTGCTGCCTCTGCCCAAACACGCCTGGCCTCTGCACTTTCTCTCTCAGCGCTAGGTAGCAGCACATTCGGTCTGCGTGGTAGCCTGAATCTTAACGGAAAGCTTCTCAGCTAAGTCTCGCACAGAGAACAGTTTGAGGTCAACGAGCTTAGCCGGAGCTTACCCTCGACGCGTGGAAACCTGTATTTGCAGCACATCCTAGTGGTAGCCCTCTTTCCTTTCCAGCCTGCACAGCGCCGGCAGACGGCGGTGCTCTCTGCACCTGCCTTCTCACTTGCAAGTACCAGCGCCAAGCTTACAGCCTTGCAGGGAGCGAAGAGGCGGATAGGCGTCTCGCCCAGAAGAAGGTGCCAGGACCAAAAGATGGTCTTCCTTTCTCCTGCTCCTTGCCCGAATTGTGGTGCTGCGTTGAAAGTCTTGCCCAGCGAAAAGCTACTCCAGCAAGTGTTTCTCTCCAAACGCATTTCGCTGAGCGAGAGCTACACGGACAGTTTGCACTCGGTGAAACAGCAAGAAAATGCTTGTCCGTCGAGCTGAAGGAAAATCCCTGCACAGCACACTGTGGCTGCGTGCAGTGTTCACGCTGAAGAGCGGCAAAGCTCCAAGCCATGGCTGGGCTTCACTTCTGTCCAGAGCACAGAAGGCGAAGAACCAAGCAGCTGGGCACCGGGCTCATGTACTCAGGGGAGCCAATTTCAAATGTCCAGCCAAGAGCTGCTTCACAAGCACATGCAGCTGAGAATGCTCTGGCTGCTTCAGAAAGGAAGGCGCAGCCCTTGCACTCCTGGACACAAGCTGGCCAGCAGCAGGTTCCTAAACCTTGCGTGCTGCAGAGTGCATGCAGCTGGAGCACAGCCAGGAGGAGGCGTCCAGAAAGAAGGCGTTCTTCAAGTCCCCCCCTCCTCCAGGCAGCCTTGAAACTGAGCACAACACACTGCGCCTCGGGGAGCTTCTTCTTTCCTCAGATAGATGGACCGTCCCCTTCTTCACTCTCGCAGCTCCCTTGCCCACTTGCAGCAGCTGCTGCCAAAGGAAAAGGCTCCAGGGGTAACAGCCTCTGCTGGGCTGAACCTTCCCCTTGCCTCACGTCAAGCACCAGAAACTGTCCTCTGCACTCTGTTTTTCCCTTCTCCACCGCATCTACCACTGTCATCTCTGCATCTCCAAGCATGAAGCTAGCAGAATTGGTTCCAGGGAATACTGGAAGAGAAATAGGTAGCAGCACAAGTAGCCGCAGCTTGAACTTTCTGCTTCCGACTGCTAAAGTGAATCCGCAAACAAGCGAGTGCCACGCACGCTTCCTCTTGCAGCCTGGGCCATTCGCACAGCAGCCTGCTGCTCTGCCTTCGTTCTTATGCTCTTCGTAGCAGGTCGCGCTTTCGTTTAGCTGGAGACGAACAGTCGTCTGCTTCTCGCCCAGAGAGCACGGTGCTGGCAGCGAAAGCCTCCAGGCTGCTGCCTCTGCCCAAACACGCCTGGCCTCTGCACTTTCTCTCTCAGCGCTAGGTAGCAGCACATTCGGTCTGCGTGGTAGCCTGAATCTTAACGGAAAGCTTCTCAGCTAAGTCTCGCACAGAGAACAGTTTGAGGTCAACGAGCTTAGCCGGAGCTTACCCTCGACGCGTGGAAACCTGTATTTGCAGCACATCCTAGTGGTAGCCCTCTTTCCTTTCCAGCCTGCACAGCGCCGGCAGACGGCGGTGCTCTCTGCACCTGCCTTCTCACTTGCAAGTACCAGCGCCAAGCTTACAGCCTTGCAGGGAGCGAAGAGGCGGATAGGCGTCTCGCCCAGAAGAAGGTGCCAGGACCAAAAGATGGTCTTCCTTTCTCCTGCTCCTTGCCCGAATTGTGGTGCTGCGTTGAAAGTCTTGCCCAGCGAAAAGCTACTCCAGCAAGTGTTTCTCTCCAAACGCATTTCGCTGAGCGAGAGCTACACGGACAGTTTGCACTCGGTGAAACAGCAAGAAAATGCTTGTCCGTCGAGCTGAAGGAAAATCCCTGCACAGCACACTGTGGCTGCGTGCAGTGTTCACGCTGAAGAGCGGCAAAGCTCCAAGCCATGGCTGGGCTTCACTTCTGTCCAGAGCACAGAAGGCGAAGAACCAAGCAGCTGGGCACCGGGCTCATGTACTCAGGGGAGCCAATTTCAAATGTCCAGCCAAGAGCTGCTTCACAAGCACATGCAGCTGAGAATGCTCTGGCTGCTTCAGAAAGGAAGGCGCAGCCCTTGCACTCCTGGGCACAAGCTGGCCAGCAGCAGGTTCCTAAACCTTGCGTGCTGCAGAGTGCATGCAGCTGGAGCACAGCCAGGAGGAGGCGTCCAGAAAGAAGGCGTTCTTCAAGTCCCCCCCTCCTCCAGGCAGCCTTGAAACTGAGCACAACACACTGCGCCTCGGGGAGCTTCTTCTTTCCTCAGCTAGATGGACCGTCCCCTTCTTCACTCTCGCAGCTCCCTTGCCCACTTGCAGCAGCTGCTGCCAAAGAAAAAGGCTCCAGGGGTAACAGCCTCTGCTGGGCTGAACCTTCCCCTTGCCTCACGTCAAGCACCAGAAACTGTCCTCTGCACTCTGTTTTTCCCTTCTCCACCGCATCTACCACTGTCATCTCTGCATCTCCAAGCATGAAGCTAGCAGAATTGGTTCCAGGGAATACTGGAAGAGAAATAGGTAGCAGCACAAGTAGCCGCAGGTTGAACTTTCTGCTTCCGACTGCTAAAGTGAATCCGCAAACAAGCGAGTGCCACGCACGCTTCCTCTTGCAGCCCGGGCCATTCGCACAGCAGCCTGCTGCTCTGCCTTCGTTCTTATGCTCTTCGTAGCAGGTCGCGCTTTCGTTTAGCTGGAGACGAACAGTCGTCTGCTTCTCGCCCAGAGAGCACGGTGCTGGCAGCGAAAGCCTCCAGGCTGCTGCCTCTGCCCAAACACGCCTGGCCTCTGCACTTTCTCTCTCAGCGCTAGGTAGCAGCACATTCGGTCTGCGTGGTAGCCTGAATCTTAACGGAAAGCTTCTCAGCTAAGTCTCGCACAGAGAACAGTTTGAGGTCAACGAGCTTAGCCGGAGCTTACCCTCGACGCGTGGAAACCTGTATTTGCAGCACATCCTAGTGGTAGCCCTCTTTCCTTTCCAGCCTGCACAGCGCCGGCAGACGGCGGTGCTCTCTGCACCTGCCTTCTCACTTGCAAGTACCAGCGCCAAGCTTACAGCCTTGCAGGGAGCGAAGAGGCGGATAGGCGTCTCGCCCAGAAGAAGGTGCCAGGACCAAAAGATGGTCTTCCTTTCTGCTGCTCCTTGCCCGAATTGTGGTGCTGCGTTGAAAGTCTTGCCCAGCGAAAAGCTACTCCAGCAAGTGTTTCTCTCCAAACGCATTTCGCTGAGCGAGAGCTACACGGACAGTTTGCACTCGGTGAAACAGCAAGAAAATGCTTGTCCGTCGAGCTGAAGGAAAATCCCTGCACAGCACACTGTGGCTGCGTGCAGTGTTCACGCTGAAGAGCGGCAAAGCTCCAAGCCATGGCTGGGCTTCACTTCTGTCCAGAGCACAGAAGGCGAAGAACCAAGCAGCTGGGCACCGGGCTCATGTACTCAGGGGAGCCAATTTCAAATGTCCAGCCAAGAGCTGCTTCACAAGCACATGCAGCTGAGAATGCTCTGGCTGCTTCAGAAAGGAAGGCGCAGCCCTTGCACTCCTGGGCACAAGCTGGCCAGCAGCAGGTTCCTAAACCTTCCGTGCTGCAGAGTGCATGCAGCTGGAGCACAGCCAGAAGGAGGCGTCCAGAAAGAAGGCGTTCTTCAAGTCCCCCCCTCCTCCAGGCAGCCTTGAAACTGAGCACAACAAACTGCGCCTCGGGGAGCTTCTTCTTTCCTCAGATAGATGGACCGTCCCCTTCTTCACTCTCGCAGCTCCCTTGCCCACTTGCAGCAGCTGCTGCCAAAGGAAAAGGCTCCAGGGGTAACAGCCTCTGCTGGGCTGAACCTTCCCCTTGCCTCACGTCAAGCACCAGAAACTGTCCTCTGCACTCTGTTTTTCCCTTCTCCACCGCATCTACCACTGTCATCTCTGCATCTCCAAGCATGAAGCTAGCAGAATTGGTTCCAGGGAATACTGGAAGAGAAATAGGTAGCAGCACAAGTAGCCGCAGCTTGAACTTTCTGCTTCCGACTGCTAAAGTGAATCCGCAAACAAGCGAGTGCCACGCACGCTTCCTCTTGCAGCCTGGGCCATTCGCACAGCAGCCTGCTGCTCTGCCTTCGTTCTTATGCTCTTCGTAGCAGGTCGCGCTTTCGTTTAGCTGGAGACGAACAGTCGTCTGCTTCTCGCCCAGAGAGCACGGTGCTGGCAGCGAAAGCCTCCAGGCTGCTGCCTCTGCCCAAACACGCCTGGCCTCTGCACTTTCTCTCTCAGCGCTAGGTAGCAGCACATTCGGTCTGCGTGGTAGCCTGAATCTTAACGGAAAGCTTCTCAGCTAAGTCTCGCACAGAGAACAGTTTGAGGTCAACGAGCTTAGCCGGAGCTTACCCTCGACGCGTGGAAACCTGTATTTGCAGCACATCCTAGTGGTAGCCCTCTTTCCTTTCCAGCCTGCACAGCGCCGGCAGACGGCGGTGCTCTCTGCACCTGCCTTCTCACTTGCAAGTACCAGCGCCAAGCTTACAGCCTTGCAGGGAGCGAAGAGGCGGATAGGCGTCTCGCCCAGAAGAAGGTGCCAGGACCAAAAGATGGTCTTCCTTTCTGCTGCTCCTTGCCCGAATTGTGGTGCTGCGTTGAAAGTCTTGCCCAGCGAAAAGCTACTCCAGCAAGTGTTTCTCTCCAAACGCATTTCGCTGAGCGAGAGCTACACGGACAGTTTGCACTCGGTGAAACAGCAAGAAAATGCTTGTCCGTCGAGCTGAAGGAAAATCCCTGCACAGCACACTGTGGCTGCGTGCAGTGTTCACGCTGAAGAGCGGCAAAGCTCCAAGCCATGGCTGGGCTTCACTTCTGTCCAGAGCACAGAAGGCGAAGAACCAAGCAGCTGGGCACCGGGCTCATGTACTCAGGGGAGCCAATTTCAAATGTCCAGCCAAGAGCTGCTTCACAAGCACATGCAGCTGAGAATGCTCTGGCTGCTTCAGAAAGGAAGGCGCAGCCCTTGCACTCCTGGACACAACCACGCCAGCAGCAGGTTCCTAAACCTTGCGTGCTGCAGAGTGCATGCAGCTGGAGCACAGCCAGGAGGAGGCGTCCAGAAAGAAGGCGTTCTTCAAGTCCCCCCCTCCTCCAGGCAGCCTTGAAACTGAGCACAACACACTGCGCCTCGGGGAGCTTCTTCTTTCCTCAGCTAGATGGACCGTCCCCTTCTTCACTCTCGCAGCTCCCTTGCCCACTTGCAGCAGCTGCTGCCAAAGAAAAAGGCTCCAGGGGTAACAGCCTCTGCTGGGCTGAACCTTCCCCTTGCCTCACGTCAAGCACCAGAAACTGTCCTCTGCACTCTGTTTTTCCCTTCTCCACCGCATCTACCACTGTCATCTCTGCATCTCCAAGCATGAAGCTAGCAGAATTGGTTCCAGGGAATACTGGAAGAGAAATAGGTAGCAGCACAAGTAGCCGCAGGTTGAACTTTCTGCTTCCGACTGCTAAAGTGAATCCGCAAACAAGCGAGTGCCACGCACGCTTCCTTTTGCAGCCCGGGCCATTCGCACAGCAGCCTGCTGCTCTGCCTTCGTTCTTATGCTCTTCGTAGCAGGTCGCGCTTTCGTTTAGCTGGAGACGAACAGTCGTCTGCTTCTCGCCCAGAGAGCACGGTGCTGGCAGCGAAAGCCTCCAGGCTGCTGCCTCTGCCCAAACACGCCTGGCCTCTGCACTTTCTCTCTCAGCGCTAGGTAGCAGCACATTCGGTCTGCGTGGTAGCCTGAATCTTAACGGAAAGCTTCTCAGCTAAGTCTCGCACAGAGAACAGTTTGAGGTCAACGAGCTTAGCCGGAGCTTACCCTCGACGCGTGGAAACCTGTATTTGCAGCACATCCTAGTGGTAGCCCTCTTTCCTTTCCAGCCTGCACAGCGCCGGCAGACGGCGGTGCTCTCTGCACCTGCCTTCTCACTTGCAAGTACCAGCGCCAAGCTTACAGCCTTGCAGGGAGCGAAGAGGCGGATAGGCGTCTCGCCCAGAAGAAGGTGCCAGGACCAAAAGATGGTCTTCCTTTCTGCTGCTCCTTGCCCGAATTGTGGTGCTGCGTTGAAAGTCTTGCCCAGCGAAAAGCTACTCCAGCAAGTGTTTCTCTCCAAACGCATTTCGCTGAGCGAGAGCTACACGGACAGTTTGCACTCGGTGAAACAGCAAGAAAATGCTTGTCCGTCGAGCTGAAGGAAAATCCCTGCACAGCACACTGTGGCTGCGTGCAGTGTTCACGCTGAAGAGCGGCAAAGCTCCAAGCCATGGCTGGGCTTCACTTCTGTCCAGAGCACAGAAGGCGAAGAACCAAGCAGCTGGGCACCGGGCTCATGTACTCAGGGGAGCCAATTTCAAATGTCCAGCCAAGAGCTGCTTCACAAGCACATGCAGCTGAGAATGCTCTGGCTGCTTCAGAAAGGAAGGCGCAGCCCTTGCACTCCTGGACACAAGCTGGCCAGCAGCAGGTTCCTAAACCTTCCGTGCTGCAGAGTGCATGCAGCTGGAGCACAGCCAGAAGGAGGCGTCCAGAAAGAAGGCGTTCTTCAAGCCCCCCCCTCCTCCAGGCAGCCTTGAAACTGAGCACAACAAACTGCGCCTCGGGGAGCTTCTTCTTTCCTCAGATAGATGGACCGTCCCCTTCTTCACTCTCGCAGCTCCCTTGCCCACTTGCAGCAGCTGCTGCCAAAGGAAAAGGCTCCAGGGGTAACAGCCTCTGCTGGGCTGAACCTTCCCCTTGCCTCACGTCAAGCACCAGAAACTGTCCTCTGCACTCTGTTTTTCCCTTCTCCACCGCATCTACCACTGTCATCTCTGCATCTCCAAGCATGAAGCTAGCAGAATTGGTTCCAGGGAATACTGGAAGAGAAATAGGTAGCAGCACAAGTAGCCGCAGCTTGAACTTTCTGCTTCCGACTGCTAAAGTGAATCCGCAAACAAGCGAGTGCCACGCACGCTTCCTCTTGCAGCCCGGGCCATTCGCACAGCAGCCTGCTGCTCTGCCTTCGTTCTTATGCTCTTCGTAGCAGGTCGCGCTTTCGTTTAGCTGGAGACGAACAGTCGTCTGCTTCTCGCCCAGAGAGCACGGTGCTGGCAGCGAAAGCCTCCAGGCTGCTGCCTCTGCCCAAACACGCCTGGCCTCTGCACTTTCTCTCTCAGCGCTAGGTAGCAGCACATTCGGTCTGCGTGGTAGCCTGAATCTTAACGGAAAGCTTCTCAGCTAAGTCTCGCACAGAGAACAGTTTGAGGTCAACGAGCTTAGCCGGAGCTTACCCTCGACGCGTGCAAACCTGTATTTGCAGCACATCCTAGTGGTAGCCCTCTTTCCTTTCCAGCCTGCACAGCGCCGGCAGACGGCGGTGCTCTCTGCACCTGCCTTCTCACTTGCAAGTACCAGCGCCAAGCTTACAGCCTTGCAGGGAGCGAAGAGGCGGATAGGCGTCTCGCCCAGAAGAAGGTGCCAGGACCAAAAGATGGTCTTCCTTTCTCCTGCTCCTTGCCCGAATTGTGGTGCTGCGTTGAAAGTCTTGCCCAGCGAAAAGCTACTCCAGCAAGTGTTTCTCTCCAAACGCATTTCGCTGAGCGAGAGCTACACGGACAGTTTGCACTCGGTGAAACAGCAAGAAAATGCTTGTCCGTCGAGCTGAATGAAAATCCCTGCACAGCACACTGTGGCTGCGTGCAGTGTTCACGCTGAAGAGCGGCAAAGCTCCAAGCCATGGCTGGGCTTCCCTTCTGTCCAGAGCACAGAAGGCGAAGAACCAAGCAGCTGGGCACCGGGCTCATGTACTCAGGGGAGCCAATTTCAAATGTCCAGCCAAGAGCTGCTTCACAAGCACATGCAGCTGAGAATGCTCTGGCTGCTTCAGAAAGGAAGGCGCAGCCCTTGCACTCCTGGACACAAGCTGGCCAGCAGCAGGTTCCTAAACCTTGCGTGCTGCAGAGTGCATGCAGCTGGAGCACAGCCAGGAGGAGGCGTCCAGAAAGAAGGCGTTCTTCAAGCCCCCCCCTCCTCCAGGCAGCCTTGAAACTGAGCACAACAAACTGCGCCTCGGGGAGCTTCTTCTTTCCTCAGATAGATGGACCGTCCCCTTCTTCACTCTCGCAGCTCCCTTGCCCACTTGCAGCAGCTGCTGCCAAAGAAAAAGGCTCCAGGGGTAACAGCCTCTGCTGGGCTGAACCTTCCCCTTGCCTCACGTCAAGCACCAGAAACTGTCCTCTGCACTCTGTTTTTCCCTTCTCCACCGCATCTACCACTGTCATCTCTGCATCTCCAAGCATGAAGCTAGCAGAATTGGTTCCAGGGAATACTGGAAGAGAAATAGGTAGCAGCACAAGTAGCCGCAGGTTGAACTTTCTGCTTCCGACTGCTAAAGTGAATCCGCAAACAAGCGAGTGCCACGCACGCTTCCTCTTGCAGCCCGGGCCATTCGCACAGCAGCCTGCTGCTCTGCCTTCGTTCTTATGCTCTTCGTAGCAGGTCGCGCTTTCGTTTAGCTGGAGACGAACAGTCGTCTGCTTCTCGCCCAGAGAGCACGGTGCTGGCAGCGAAAGCCTCCAGGCTGCTGCCTCTGCCCAAACACGCCTGGCCTCTGCACTTTCTCTCTCAGCGCTAGGTAGCAGCACATTCGGTCTGCGTGGTAGCCTGAATCTTAACGGAAAGCTTCTCAGCTAAGTCTCGCACAGAGAACAGTTTGAGGTCAACGAGCTTAGCCGGAGCTTACCCTCGACGCGTGGAAACCTGTATTTGCAGCACATCCTAGTGGTAGCCCTCTTTCCTTTCCAGCCTGCACAGCGCCGGCAGACGGCGGTGCTCTCTGCACCTGCCTTCTCACTTGCAAGTACCAGCGCCAAGCTTACAGCCTTGCAGGGAGCGAAGAGGCGGATAGGCGTCTCGCCCAGAAGAAGGTGCCAGGACCAAAAGATGGTCTTCCTTTCTCCTGCTCCTTGCCCGAATTGTGGTGCTGCGTTGAAAGTCTTGCCCAGCGAAAAGCTACTCCAGCAAGTGTTTCTCTCCAAACGCATTTCGCTGAGCGAGAGCTACACGGACAGTTTGCACTCGGTGAAACAGCAAGAAAATGCTTGTCCGTCGAGCTGAAGGAAAATCCCTGCACAGCACACTGTGGCTGCGTGCAGTGTTCACGCTGAAGAGCGGCAAAGCTCCAAGCCATGGCTGGGCTTCCCTTCTGTCCAGAGCACAGAAGGCGAAGAACCAAGCAGCTGGGCACCGGGCTCATGTACTCAGGGGAGCCAATTTCAAATGTCCAGCCAAGAGCTGCTTCACAAGCACATGCAGCTGAGAATGCTCTGGCTGCTTCAGAAAGGAAGGCGCAGCCCTTGCACTCCTGGGCACAAGCTGGCCAGCAGCAGGTTCCTAAACCTTCCGTGCTGCAGAGTGCATGCAGCTGGAGCACAGCCAGAAGGAGGCGTCCAGAAAGAAGGCGTTCTTCAAGCCCCCCCCTCCTCCAGGCAGCCTTGAAACTGAGCACAACAAACTGCGCCTCGGGGAGCTTCTTCTTTCCTCAGATAGATGGACCGTCCCCTTCTTCACTCTCGCAGCTCCCTTGCCCACTTGCAGCAGCTGCTGCCAAAGGAAAAGGCTCCAGGGGTAACAGCCTCTGCTGGGCTGAACCTTCCCCTTGCCTCACGTCAAGCACCAGAAACTGTCCTCTGCACTCTGTTTTTCCCTTCTCCACCGCATCTACCACTGTCATCTCTGCATCTCCAAGCATGAAGCTAGCAGAATTGGTTCCAGGGAATACTGGAAGAGAAATAGGTAGCAGCACAAGTAGCCGCAGGTTGAACTTTCTGCTTCCGACTGCTAAAGTGAATCCGCAAACAAGCGAGTGCCACGCACGCTTCCTCTTGCAGCCCGGGCCATTCGCACAGCAGCCTGCTGCTCTGCCTTCGTTCTTATGCTCTTCGTAGCAGGTCGCGCTTTCGTTTAGCTGGAGACGAACAGTCGTCTGCTTCTCGCCCAGAGAGCACGGTGCTGGCAGCGAAAGCCTCCAGGCTGCTGCCTCTGCCCAAACACGCCTGGCCTCTGCACTTTCTCTCTCAGCGCTAGGTAGCAGCACATTCGGTCTGCGTGGTAGCCTGAATCTTAACGGAAAGCTTCTCAGCTAAGTCTCGCACAGAGAACAGTTTGAAGTCAACGAGCTTAGCCGGAGCTTACCCTCGACGCGTGCAAACCTGTATTTGCAGCACATCCTAGTGGTAGCCCTCTTTCCTTTCCAGCCTGCACAGCGCCGGCAGACGGCGGTGCTCTCTGCACCTGCCTTCTCACTTGCAAGTACCAGCGCCAAGCTTACAGCCTTGCAGGGAGCGAAGAGGCGGATAGGCGTCTCGCCCAGAAGAAGGTGCCAGGACCAAAAGATGGTCTTCCTTTCTCCTGCTCCTTGCCCGAATTGTGGTGCTGCGTTGAAAGTCTTGCCCAGCGAAAAGCTACTCCAGCAAGTGTTTCTCTCCAAACGCATTTCGCTGAGCGAGAGCTACACGGACAGTTTGCACTCGGTGAAACAGCAAGAAAATGCTTGTCCGTCGAGCTGAAGGAAAATCCCTGCACAGCACACTGTGGCTGCGTGCAGTGTTCACGCTGAAGAGCGGCAAAGCTCCAAGCCATGGCTGGGCTTCCCTTCTGTCCAGAGCACAGAAGGCGAAGAACCAAGCAGCTGGGCACCGGGCTCATGTACTCAGGGGAGCCAATTTCAAATGTCCAGCCAAGAGCTGCTTCACAAGCACATGCAGCTGAGAATGCTCTGGCTGCTTCAGAAAGGAAGGCGCAGCCCTTGCACTCCTGGACACAAGCTGGCCAGCAGCAGGTTCCTAAACCTTCCGTGCTGCAGAGTGCATGCAGCTGGAGCACAGCCAGGAGGAGGCGTCCAGAAAGAAGGCGTTCTTCAAGCCCCCCCCTCCTCCAGGCAGCCTTGAAACTGAGCACAACAAACTGCGCCTCGGGGAGCTTCTTCTTTCCTCAGATAGATGGACCGTCCCCTTCTTCACTCTCGCAGCTCCCTTGCCCACTTGCAGCAGCTGCTGCCAAAGAAAAAGGCTCCAGGGGTAACAGCCTCTGCTGGGCTGAACCTTCCCCTTGCCTCACGTCAAGCACCAGAAACTGTCCTCTGCACTCTGTTTTTCCCTTCTCCACCGCATCTACCACTGTCATCTCTGCATCTCCAAGCATGAAGCTAGCAGAATTGGTTCCAGGGAATACTGGAAGAGATAATAGGTAGCAGCACAAGTAGCCGCAGGTTGAACTTTCTGCTTCCGACTGCTAAAGTGAATCCGCAAACAAGCGAGTGCCACGCACGCTTCCTCTTGCAGCCCGGGCCATTCGCACAGCAGCCTGCTGCTCTGCCTTCGTTCTTATGCTCTTCGTAGCAGGTCGCGCTTTCGTTTAGCTGGAGACGAACAGTCGTCTGCTTCTCGCCCAGAGAGCACGGTGCTGGCAGCGAAAGCCTCCAGGCTGCTGCCTCTGCCCAAACACGCCTGGCCTCTGCACTTTCTCTCTCAGCGCTAGGTAGCAGCACATTCGGTCTGCGTGGTAGCCTGAATCTTAACGGAAAGCTTCTCAGCTAAGTCTCGCACAGAGAACAGTTTGAGGTCAACGAGCTTAGCCGGAGCTTACCCTCGACGCGTGGAAACCTGTATTTGCAGCACATCCTAGTGGTAGCCCTCTTTCCTTTCCAGCCTGCACAGCGCCGGCAGACGGCGGTGCTCTCTGCACCTGCCTTCTCACTTGCAAGTACCAGCGCCAAGCTTACAGCCTTGCAGGGAGCGAAGAGGCGGATAGGCGTCTCGCCCAGAAGAAGGTGCCAGGACCAAAAGATGGTCTTCCTTTCTGCTGCTCCTTGCCCGAATTGTGGTGCTGCGTTGAAAGTCTTGCCCAGCGAAAAGCTACTCCAGCAAGTGTTTCTCTCCAAACGCATTTCGCTGAGCGAGAGCTACACGGACAGTTTGCACTCGGTGAAACAGCAAGAAAATGCTTGTCCGTCGAGCTGAAGGAAAATCCCTGCACAGCACACTGTGGCTGCGTGCAGTGTTCACGCTGAAGAGCGGCAAAGCTCCAAGCCATGGCTGGGCTTCCCTTCTGTCCAGAGCACAGAAGGCGAAGAACCAAGCAGCTGGGCACCGGGCTCATGTACTCAGGGGAGCCAATTTCAAATGTCCAGCCAAGAGCTGCTTCACAAGCACATGCAGCTGAGAATGCTCTGGCTGCTTCAGAAAGGAAGGCGCAGCCCTTGCACTCCTGGACACAAGCTGGCCAGCAGCAGGTTCCTAAACCTTCCGTGCTGCAGAGTGCATGCAGCTGGAGCACAGCCAGGAGGAGGCGTCCAGAAAGAAGGCGTTCTTCAAGCCCCCCCCTCCTCCAGGCAGCCTTGAAACTGAGCACAACAAACTGCGCCTCGGGGAGCTTCTTCTTTCCTCAGATAGATGGACCGTCCCCTTCTTCACTCTCGCAGCTCCCTTGCCCACTTGCAGCAGCTGCTGCCAAAGAAAAAGGCTCCAGGGGTAACAGCCTCTGCTGGGCTGAACCTTCCCCTTGCCTCACGTCAAGCACCAGAAACTGTCCTCTGCACTCTGTTTTTCCCTTCTCCACCGCATCTACCACTGTCATCTCTGCATCTCCAAGCATGAAGCTAGCAGAATTGGTTCCAGGGAATACTGGAAGAGAAATAGGTAGCAGCACAAGTAGCCGCAGGTTGAACTTTCTGCTTCCGACTGCTAAAGTGAATCCGCAAACAAGCGAGTGCCACGCACGCTTCCTCTTGCAGCCCGGGCCATTCGCACAGCAGCCTGCTGCTCTGCCTTCGTTCTTATGCTCTTCGTAGCAGGTCGCGCTTTCGTTTAGCTGGAGACGAACAGTCGTCTGCTTCTCGCCCAGAGAGCACGGTGCTGGCAGCGAAAGCCTCCAGGCTGCTGCCTCTGCCCAAACACGCCTGGCCTCTGCACTTTCTCTCTCAGCGCTAGGTAGCAGCACATTCGGTCTGCGTGGTAGCCTGAATCTTAACGGAAAGCTTCTCAGCTAAGTCTCGCACAGAGAACAGTTTGAGGTCAACGAGCTTAGCCGGAGCTTACCCTCGACGCGTGGAAACCTGTATTTGCAGCACATCCTAGTGGTAGCCCTCTTTCCTTTCCAGCCTGCACAGCGCCGGCAGACGGCGGTGCTCTCTGCACCTGCCTTCTCACTTGCAAGTACCAGCGCCAAGCTTACAGCCTTGCAGGGAGCGAAGAGGCGGATAGGCGTCTCGCCCAGAAGAAGGTGCCAGGACCAAAAGATGGTCTTCCTTTCTGCTGCTCCTTGCCCGAATTGTGGTGCTGCGTTGAAAGTCTTGCCCAGCGAAAAGCTACTCCAGCAAGTGTTTCTCTCCAAACGCATTTCGCTGAGCGAGAGCTACACGGACAGTTTGCACTCGGTGAAACAGCAAGAAAATGCTTGTCCGTCGAGCTGAAGGAAAATCCCTGCACAGCACACTGTGGCTGCGTGCAGTGTTCACGCTGAAGAGCGGCAAAGCTCCAAGCCATGGCTGGGCTTCCCTTCTGTCCAGAGCACAGAAGGCGAAGAACCAAGCAGCTGGGCACCGGGCTCATGTACTCAGGGGAGCCAATTTCAAATGTCCAGCCAAGAGCTGCTTCACAAGCACATGCAGCTGAGAATGCTCTGGCTGCTTCAGAAAGGAAGGCGCAGCCCTTGCACTCCTGGACACAAGCTGGCCAGCAGCAGGTTCCTAAACCTTCCGTGCTGCAGAGTGCATGCAGCTGGAGCACAGCCAGGAGGAGGCGTCCAGAAAGAAGGCGTTCTTCAAGCCCCCCCCTCCTCCAGGCAGCCTTGAAACTGAGCACAACAAACTGCGCCTCGGGGAGCTTCTTCTTTCCTCAGATAGATGGACCGTCCCCTTCTTCACTCTCGCAGCTCCCTTGCCCACTTGCAGCAGCTGCTGCCAAAGAAAAAGGCTCCAGGGGTAACAGCCTCTGCTGGGCTGAACCTTCCCCTTGCCTCACGTCAAGCACCAGAAACTGTCCTCTGCACTCTGTTTTTCCCTTCTCCACCGCATCTACCACTGTCATCTCTGCATCTCCAAGCATGAAGCTAGCAGAATTGGTTCCAGGGAATACTGGAAGAGAAATAGGTAGCAGCACAAGTAGCCGCAGGTTGAACTTTCTGCTTCCGACTGCTAAAGTGAATCCGCAAACAAGCGAGTGCCACGCACGCTTCCTCTTGCAGCCCGGGCCATTCGCACAGCAGCCTGCTGCTCTGCCTTCGTTCTTATGCTCTTCGTAGCAGGTCGCGCTTTCGTTTAGCTGGAGACGAACAGTCGTCTGCTTCTCGCCCAGAGAGCACGGTGCTGGCAGCGAAAGCCTCCAGGCTGCTGCCTCTGCCCAAACACGCCTGGCCTCTGCACTTTCTCTCTCAGCGCTAGGTAGCAGCACATTCGGTCTGCGTGGTAGCCTGAATCTTAACGGAAAGCTTCTCAGCTAAGTCTCGCACAGAGAACAGTTTGAGGTCAACGAGCTTAGCCGGAGCTTACCCTCGACGCGTGGAAACCTGTATTTGCAGCACATCCTAGTGGTAGCCCTCTTTCCTTTCCAGCCTGCACAGCGCCGGCAGACGGCGGTGCTCTCTGCACCTGCCTTCTCACTTGCAAGTACCAGCGCCAAGCTTACAGCCTTGCAGGGAGCGAAGAGGCGGATAGGCGTCTCGCCCAGAAGAAGGTGCCAGGACCAAAAGATGGTCTTCCTTTCTGCTGCTCCTTGCCCGAATTGTGGTGCTGCGTTGAAAGTCTTGCCCAGCGAAAAGCTACTCCAGCAAGTGTTTCTCTCCAAACGCATTTCGCTGAGCGAGAGCTACACGGACAGTTTGCACTCGGTGAAACAGCAAGAAAATGCTTGTCCGTCGAGCTGAAGGAAAATCCCTGCACAGCACACTGTGGCTGCGTGCAGTGTTCACGCTGAAGAGCG
Organism: Corvus hawaiiensis; assembly: GCF_020740725.1. Taxonomy (NCBI): domain Eukaryota; kingdom Metazoa; phylum Chordata; class Aves; order Passeriformes; family Corvidae; genus Corvus; species Corvus hawaiiensis. Next base: position 8,351,880 of record NC_063216.1, read on the forward strand.
GCAAAGCTCCAAGCCATGGCTGGGCTTCCCTTCTGTCCAGAGCACAGAAGGCGAAGAACCAAGCAGCTGGGCACCGGGCTCATGTACTCAGGGGAGCCAATTTCAAATGTCCAGCCAAGAGCTGCTTCACAAGCACATGCAGCTGAGAATGCTCTGGCTGCTTCAGAAAGGAAGGCGCAGCCCTTGCACTCCTGGACACAAGCTGGCCAGCAGCAGGTTCCTAAACCTTCCGTGCTGCAGAGTGCATGCAGCTGGAGCACAGCCAGGAGGAGGCGTCCAGAAAGAAGGCGTTCTTCAAGCCCCCCCCTCCTCCAGGCAGCCTTGAAACTGAGCACAACAAACTGCGCCTCGGGGAGCTTCTTCTTTCCTCAGATAGATGGACCGTCCCCTTCTTCACTCTCGCAGCTCCCTTGCCCACTTGCAGCAGCTGCTGCCAAAGGAAAAGGCTCCAGGGGTAACAGCCTCTGCTGGGCTGAACCTTCCCCTTGCCTCACGTCAAGCACCAGAAACTGTCCTCTGCACTCTGTTTTTCCCTTCTCCACCGCATCTACCACTGTCATCTCTGCATCTCCAAGCATGAAGCTAGCAGAATTGGTTCCAGGGAATACTGGAAGAGAAATAGGTAGCAGCACAAGTAGCCGCAGCTTGAACTTTCTGCTTCCGACTGCTAAAGTGAATCCGCAAACAAGCGAGTGCCACGCACGCTTCCTCTTGCAGCCCGGGCGATTCGCACAGCAGCCTGCTGCTCTGCCTTCGTTCTTATGCTCTTCGTAGCAGGTCGCGCTTTCGTTTAGCTGGAGACGAACAGTCGTCTGCTTCTCGCCCAGAGAGCACGGTGCTGGCAGCGAAAGCCTCCAGGCTGCTGCCTCTGCCCAAACACGCCTGGCCTCTGCACTTTCTCTCTCAGCGCTAGGTAGCAGCACATTCGGTCTGCGTGGTAGCCTGAATCTTAACGGAAAGCTTCTCAGCTAAGTCTCGCACAGAGAACAGTTTGAGGTCAACGAGCTTAGCCGGAGCTTACCCTCGACGCGTGGAAACCTGTATTTGCAGCACATCCTAGTGGTAGCCCTCTTTCCTTTCCAGCCTGCACAGCGCCGGCAGACGGCGGTGCTCTCTGCACCTGCCTTCTCACTTGCAAGTACCAGCGCCAAGCTTACAGCCTTGCAGGGAGCGAAGAGGCGGATAGGCGTCTCGCCCAGAAGAAGGTGCCAGGACCAAAAGATGGTCTTCCTTTCTGCTGCTCCTTGCCCGAATTGTGGTGCTGCGTTGAAAGTCTTGCCCAGCGAAAAGCTACTCCAGCAAGTGTTTCTCTCCAAACGCATTTCGCTGAGCGAGAGCTACACGGACAGTTTGCACTCGGTGAAACAGCAAGAAAATGCTTGTCCGTCGAGCTGAAGGAAAATCCCTGCACAGCACACTGTGGCTGCGTGCAGTGTTCACGCTGAAGAGCGGCAAAGCTCCAAGCCATGGCTGGGCTTCCCTTCTGTCCAGAGCACAGAAGGCGAAGAACCAAGCAGCTGGGCACCGGGCTCATGTACTCAGGGGAGCCAATTTCAAATGTCCAGCCAAGAGCTGCTTCACAAGCACATGCAGCTGAGAATGCTCTGGCTGCTTCAGAAAGGAAGGCGCAGCCCTTGCACTCCTGGACACAAGCTGGCCAGCAGCAGGTTCCTAAACCTTCCGTGCTGCAGAGTGCATGCAGCTGGAGCACAGCCAGGAGGAGGCGTCCAGAAAGAAGGCGTTCTTCAAGCCCCCCCCTCCTCCAGGCAGCCTTGAAACTGAGCACAACACACTGCGCCTCGGGGAGCTTCTTCTTTCCTCAGATAGATGGACCGTCCCCTTCTTCACTCTCGCAGCTCCCTTGCCCACTTGCAGCAGCTGCTGCCAAAGAAAAAGGCTCCAGGGGTAACAGCCTCTGCTGGGCTGAACCTTCCCCTTGCCTCACGTCAAGCACCAGAAACTGTCCTCTGCACTCTGTTTTTCCCTTCTCCACCGCATCTACCACTGTCACCTCTGCATCTCCAAGCATGAAGCTAGCAGAATTGGTTCCAGGGAATACTGGAAGAGAAATAGGTAGCAGCACAAGTAGCCGCAGGTTGAACTTTCTGCTTCCGACTGCTAAAGTGAATCCGCAAACAAGCGAGTGCCACGCACGCTTCCTCTTGCAGCCCGGGCCATTCGCACAGCAGCCTGCTGCTCTGCCTTCGTTCTTATGCTCTTCGTAGCAGGTCGCGCTTTCGTTTAGCTGGAGACGAACAGTCGTCTGCTTCTCGCCCAGAGAGCACGGTGCTGGCAGCGAAAGCCTCCAGGCTGCTGCCTCTGCCCAAACACGCCTGGCCTCTGCACTTTCTCTCTCAGCGCTAGGTAGCAGCACATTCGGTCTGCGTGGTAGCCTGAATCTTAACGGAAAGCTTCTCAGCTAAGTCTCGCACAGAGAACAGTTTGAGGTCAACGAGCTTAGCCGGAGCTTACCCTCGACGCGTGGAAACCTGTATTTGCAGCACATCCTAGTGGTAGCCCTCTTTCCTTTCCAGCCTGCACAGCGCCGGCAGACGGCGGTGCTCTCTGCACCTGCCTTCTCACTTGCAAGTACCAGCGCCAAGCTTACAGCCTTGCAGGGAGCGAAGAGGCGGATAGGCGTCTCGCCCAGAAGAAGGTGCCAGGACCAAAAGATGGTCTTCCTTTCTGCTGCTCCTTGCCCGAATTGTGGTGCTGCGTTGAAAGTCTTGCCCAGCGAAAAGCTACTCCAGCAAGTGTTTCTCTCCAAACGCATTTCGCTGAGCGAGAGCTACACGGACAGTTTGCACTCGGTGAAACAGCAAGAAAATGCTTGTCCGTCGAGCTGAAGGAAAATCCCTGCACAGCACACTGTGGCTGCGTGCAGTGTTCACGCTGAAGAGCGGCAGAGCTCCAAGCCATGGCTGGGCTTCACTTCTGTCCAGAGCACAGAAGGCGAAGAACCAAGCAGCTGGGCACCGGGCTCATGTACTCAGGGGAGCCAATTTCAAATGTCCAGCCAAGAGCTGCTTCACAAGCACATGCAGCTGAGAATGCTCTGGCTGCTTCAGAAAGGAAGGCGCAGCCCTTGCACTCCTGGACACAAGCTGGCCAGCAGCAGGTTCCTAAACCTTCCGTGCTGCAGAGTGCATGCAGCTGGAGCACAGCCAGAAGGAGGCGTCCAGAAAGAAGGCGTTCTTCAAGCCCCCCCCTCCTCCAGGCAGCCTTGAAACTGAGCACAACACACTGCGCCTCGGGGAGCTTCTTCTTTCCTCAGATAGATGGACCGTCCCCTTCTTCACTCTCGCAGCTCCCTTGCCCACTTGCAGCAGCTGCTGCCAAAGGAAAAGGCTCCAGGGGTAACAGCCTCTGCTGGGCTGAACCTTCCCCTTGCCTCACGTCAAGCACCAGAAACTGTCCTCTGCACTCTGTTTTTCCCTTCTCCACCGCATCTACCACTGTCATCTCTGCATCTCCAAGCATGAAGCTAGCAGAATTGGTTCCAGGGAATACTGGAAGAGAAATAGGTAGCAGCACAAGTAGCCGCAGGTTGAACTTTCTGCTTCCGACTGCTAAAGTGAATCCGCAAACAAGCGAGTGCCACGCACGCTTCCTCTTGCAGCCCGGGCCATTCGCACAGCAGCCTGCTGCTCTGCCTTCGTTCTTATGCTCTTCGTAGCAGGTCGCGCTTTCGTTTAGCTGGAGACGAACAGTCGTCTGCTTCTCGCCCAGAGAGCATGGTGCTGGCAGCGAAAGCCTCCAGGCTGCTGCCTCTGCCCAAACACGCCTGGCCTCTGCACTTTCTCTCTCAGCGCTAGGTAGCAGCACATTCGGTCTGCGTGGTAGCCTGAATCTTAACGGAAAGCTTCTCAGCTAAGTCTCGCACAGAGAACAGTTTGAGGTCAACGAGCTTAGCCGGAGCTTACCCTCGACGCGTGGAAACCTGTATTTGCAGCACATCCTAGTGGTAGCCCTCTTTCCTTTCCAGCCTGCACAGCGCCGGCAGACGGCGGTGCTCTCTGCACCTGCCTTCTCACTTGCAAGTACCAGCGCCAAGCTTACAGCCTTGCAGGGAGCGAAGAGGCGGATAGGCGTCTCGCCCAGAAGAAGGTGCCAGGACCAAAAGATGGTCTTCCTTTCTGCTGCTCCTTGCCCGAATTGTGGTGCTGCGTTGAAAGTCTTGCCCAGCGAAAAGCTACTCCAGCAAGTGTTTCTCTCCAAACGCATTTCGCTGAGCGAGAGCTACACGGACAGTTTGCACTCGGTGAAACAGCAAGAAAATGCTTGTCCGTCGAGCTGAAGGAAAATCCCTGCACAGCACACTGTGGCTGCGTGCAGTGTTCACGCTGAAGAGCGGCAAAGCTCCAAGCCATGGCTGGGCTTCCCTTCTGTCCAGAGCACAGAAGGCGAAGAACCAAGCAGCTGGGCACCGGGCTCATGTACTCAGGGGAGCCAATTTCAAATGTCCAGCCAAGAGCTGCTTCACAAGCACATGCAGCTGAGAATGCTCTGGCTGCTTCAGAAAGGAAGGCGCAGCCCTTGCACTCCTGGACACAAGCTGGCCAGCAGCAGGTTCCTAAACCTTCCGTGCTGCAGAGTGCATGCAGCTGGAGCACAGCCAGGAGGAGGCGTCCAGAAAGAAGGCGTTCTTCAAGCCCCCCCCTCCTCCAGGCAGCCTTGAAACTGAGCACAACAAACTGCGCCTCGGGGAGCTTCTTCTTTCCTCAGATAGATGGACCGTCCCCTTCTTCACTCTCGCAGCTCCCTTGCCCACTTGCAGCAGCTGCTGCCAAAGGAAAAGGCTCCAGGGGTAACAGCCTCTGCTGGGCTGAACCTTCCCCTTGCCTCACGTCAAGCACCAGAAACTGTCCTCTGCACTCTGTTTTTCCCTTCTCCACCGCATCTACCACTGTCATCTCTGCATCTCCAAGCATGAAGCTAGCAGAATTGGTTCCAGGGAATACTGGAAGAGAAATAGGTAGCAGCACAAGTAGCCGCAGCTTGAACTTTCTGCTTCCGACTGCTAAAGTGAATCCGCAAACAAGCGAGTGCCACGCACGCTTCCTCTTGCAGCCCGGGCCATTCGCACAGCAGCCTGCTGCTCTGCCTTCGTTCTTATGCTCTTCGTAGCAGGTCGCGCTTTCGTTTAGCTGGAGACGAACAGTCGTCTGCTTCTCGCCCAGAGAGCACGGTGCTGGCAGCGAAAGCCTCCAGGCTGCTGCCTCTGCCCAAACACGCCTGGCCTCTGCACTTTCTCTCTCAGCGCTAGGTAGCAGCACATTCGGTCTGCGTGGTAGCCTGAATCTTAACGGAAAGCTTCTCAGCTAAGTCTCGCACAGAGAACAGTTTGAGGTCAACGAGCTTAGCCGGAGCTTACCCTCGACGCGTGGAAACCTGTATTTGCAGCACATCCTAGTGGTAGCCCTCTTTCCTTTCCAGCCTGCACAGCGCCGGCAGACGGCGGTGCTCTCTGCACCTGCCTTCTCACTTGCAAGTACCAGCGCCAAGCTTACAGCCTTGCAGGGAGCGAAGAGGCGGATAGGCGTCTCGCCCAGAAGAAGGTGCCAGGACCAAAAGATGGTCTTCCTTTCTGCTGCTCCTTGCCCGAATTGTGGTGCTGCGTTGAAAGTCTTGCCCAGCGAAAAGCTACTCCAGCAAGTGTTTCTCTCCAAACGCATTTCGCTGAGCGAGAGCTACACGGACAGTTTGCACTCGGTGAAACAGCAAGAAAATGCTTGTCCGTCGAGCTGAAGGAAAATCCCTGCACAGCACACTGTGGCTGCGTGCAGTGTTCACGCTGAAGAGCGGCAAAGCTCCAAGCCATGGCTGGGCTTCCCTTCTGTCCAGAGCACAGAAGGCGAAGAACCAAGCAGCTGGGCACCGGGCTCATGTACTCAGGGGAGCCAATTTCAAATGTCCAGCCAAGAGCTGCTTCACAAGCACATGCAGCTGAGAATGCTCTGGCTGCTTCAGAAAGGAAGGCGCAGCCCTTGCACTCCTGGACACAAGCTGGCCAGCAGCAGGTTCCTAAACCTTGCGTGCTGCAGAGTGCATGCAGCTGGAGCACAGCCAGGAGGAGGCGTCCAGAAAGAAGGCGTTCTTCAAGCCCCCCCCTCCTCCAGGCAGCCTTGAAACTGAGCACAACAAACTGCGCCTCGGGGAGCTTCTTCTTTCCTCAGATAGATGGACCGTCCCCTTCTTCACTCTCGCAGCTCCCTTGCCCACTTGCAGCAGCTGCTGCCAAAGAAAAAGGCTCCAGGGGTAACAGCCTCTGCTGGGCTGAACCTTCCCCTTGCCTCACGTCAAGCACCAGAAACTGTCCTCTGCACTCTGTTTTTCCCTTCTCCACCGCATCTACCACTGTCATCTCTGCATCTCCAAGCATGAAGCTAGCAGAATTGGTTCCAGGGAATACTGGAAGAGAAATAGGTAGCAGCACAAGTAGCCGCAGGTTGAACTTTCTGCTTCCGACTGCTAAAGTGAATCCGCAAACAAGCGAGTGCCACGCACGCTTCCTCTTGCAGCCCGGGCCATTCGCACAGCAGCCTGCTGCTCTGCCTTCGTTCTTATGCTCTTCGTAGCAGGTCGCGCTTTCGTTTAGCTGGAGACGAACAGTCGTCTGCTTCTCGCCCAGAGAGCACGGTGCTGGCAGCGAAAGCCTCCAGGCTGCTGCCTCTGCCCAAACACGCCTGGCCTCTGCACTTTCTCTCTCAGCGCTAGGTAGCAGCACATTCGGTCTGCGTGGTAGCCTGAATCTTAACGGAAAGCTTCTCAGCTAAGTCTCGCACAGAGAACAGTTTGAGGTCAACGAGCTTAGCCGGAGCTTACCCTCGACGCGTGCAAACCTGTATTTGCAGCACATCCTAGTGGTAGCCCTCTTTCCTTTCCAGCCTGCACAGCGCCGGCAGACGGCGGTGCTCTCTGCACCTGCCTTCTCACTTGCAAGTACCAGCGCCAAGCTTACAGCCTTGCAGGGAGCGAAGAGGCGGATAGGCGTCTCGCCCAGAAGAAGGTGCCAGGACCAAAAGATGGTCTTCCTTTCTGCTGCTCCTTGCCCGAATTGTGGTGCTGCGTTGAAAGTCTTGCCCAGCGAAAAGCTACTCCAGCAAGTGTTTCTCTCCAAACGCATTTCGCTGAGCGAGAGCTACACGGACAGTTTGCACTCGGTGAAACAGCAAGAAAATGCTTGTCCGTCGAGCTGAAGGAAAATCCCTGCACAGCACACTGTGGCTGCGTGCAGTGTTCACGCTGAAGAGCGGCAAAGCTCCAAGCCATGGCTGGGCTTCCCTTCTGTCCAGAGCACAGAAGGCGAAGAACCAAGCAGCTGGGCACCGGGCTCATGTACTCAGGGGAGCCAATTTCAAATGTCCAGCCAAGAGCTGCTTCACAAGCACATGCAGCTGAGAATGCTCTGGCTGCTTCAGAAAGGAAGGCGCAGCCCTTGCACTCCTGGACACAAGCTGGCCAGCAGCAGGTTCCTAAACCTTCCGTGCTGCAGAGTGCATGCAGCTGGAGCACAGCCAGGAGGAGGCGTCCAGAAAGAAGGCGTTCTTCAAGTCCCCCCCTCCTCCAGGCAGCCTTGAAACTGAGCACAACAAACTGCGCCTCGGGGAGCTTCTTCTTTCCTCAGATAGATGGACCGTCCCCTTCTTCACTCTCGCAGCTCCCTTGCCCACTTGCAGCAGCTGCTGCCAAAGAAAAAGGCTCCAGGGGTAACAGCCTCTGCTGGGCTGAACCTTCCCCTTGCCTCACGTCAAGCACCAGAAACTGTCCTCTGCACTCTGTTTTTCCCTTCTCCACCGCATCTACCACTGTCATCTCTGCATCTCCAAGCATGAAGCTAGCAGAATTGGTTCCAGGGAATACTGGAAGAGAAATAGGTAGCAGCACAAGTAGCCGCAGGTTGAACTTTCTGCTTCCGACTGCTAAAGTGAATCCGCAAACAAGCGAGTGCCACGCACGCTTCCTCTTGCAGCCCGGGCCATTCGCACAGCAGCCTGCTGCTCTGCCTTCGTTCTTATGCTCTTCGTAGCAGGTCGCGCTTTCGTTTAGCTGGAGACGAACAGTCGTCTGCTTCTCGCCCAGAGAGCACGGTGCTGGCAGCGAAAGCCTCCAGGCTGCTGCCTCTGCCCAAACACGCCTGGCCTCTGCACTTTCTCTCTCAGCGCTAGGTAGCAGCACATTCGGTCTGCGTGGTAGCCTGAATCTTAACGGAAAGCTTCTCAGCTAAGTCTCGCACAGAGAACAGTTTGAGGTCAACGAGCTTAGCCGGAGCTTACCCTCGACGCGTGGAAACCTGTATTTGCAGCACATCCTAGTGGTAGCCCTCTTTCCTTTCCAGCCTGCACAGCGCCGGCAGACGGCGGTGCTCTCTGCACCTGCCTTCTCACTTGCAAGTACCAGCGCCAAGCTTACAGCCTTGCAGGGAGCGAAGAGGCGGATAGGCGTCTCGCCCAGAAGAAGGTGCCAGGACCAAAAGATGGTCTTCCTTTCTGCTGCTCCTTGCCCGAATTGTGGTGCTGCGTTGAAAGTCTTGCCCAGCGAAAAGCTACTCCAGCAAGTGTTTCTCTCCAAACGCATTTCGCTGAGCGAGAGCTACACGGACAGTTTGCACTCGGTGAAACAGCAAGAAAATGCTTGTCCGTCGAGCTGAAGGAAAATCCCTGCACAGCACACTGTGGCTGCGTGCAGTGTTCACGCTGAAGAGCGGCAAAGCTCCAAGCCATGGCTGGGCTTCCCTTCTGTCCAGAGCACAGAAGGCGAAGAACCAAGCAGCTGGGCACCGGGCTCATGTACTCAGGGGAGCCAATTTCAAATGTCCAGCCAAGAGCTGCTTCACAAGCACATGCAGCTGAGAATGCTCTGGCTGCTTCAGAAAGGAAGGCGCAGCCCTTGCACTCCTGGACACAAGCTGGCCAGCAGCAGGTTCCTAAACCTTCCGTGCTGCAGAGTGCATGCAGCTGGAGCACAGCCAGGAGG